>NC_056729.1:1109695321-1109995321 GCF_019279795.1 Protopterus annectens | reverse complement strand
AGTCTTAAGGGCTGTGACTGTTTGGCACACTGGCTTTGTGAGATATGTGTTGCACGTGTTTTGTTTTGGGGTAGCGGCTGCTTGGGTGTCTGCTTTGGAGGTCTCTGCTGCTTCGGCAGATCTTTATTTAGAGCCTCCAGTATGTTTTGTGTGATTATGTGTTTGGTTTGCTGTCGTGGTAGGTCTATGTGAGACTGGAATTGTAGTGAGTATGGTTTCCTTCTTCTCCTGACTGGTTATGCCAGTACTGAGTTGAGAGAGCCTAGCCTCCAGTTTGGCTATATGGTTGCATCTCTCACATGTGTTGGAATTTGTTGGGAGGAGGAGAGGGTTGTCTGTGTACATGAGGCAGTTGTAACATTGCCTCAAGATTCCCAGATTCACCAGCGGGACCGGAGAGGAGATTGACAACTGACCTTTGGACATGCTAGAATAATATTGGGAATTCCTTAATAATTGAAAACCAGGGCCAGTGGGGAGTGAGGGTGTAGTGCTTTTAATTTTTAGTGCTGACTTATATAATTGCTTTAGTGAGCAAGTGCCAGGTAACTTAAGTGCAATGTGTTACAGGTAACTTAAATGCAAAAACGACAAACAGTAACTTTCTTTCAAGTGAAACAAGGAAATAAGTACAGTAAGCAATGCAGATATCACTAGTGAGCCACAGAAGTGCTGAGAAGCGGCGTATTAGGTGGAATTAGCGTTCCAGCGAAATAACAAGCAAACAAACAACAAGCATATAAACAAAGCTATATTCAGCAGGCCTGGATCTAGTCTATGCTACAGCAAACAAGGTGTACCAATTTCCGTAAGATACAGTTCAAATATTCAGGCACTATAAACCTTTAACCAGAAATTCCCAGCTCAGAAGGGCAGAGTCCAGCCTCTTCTCCCACAAGAGTGCAGACCACAAACCTTCTTAATGTAAAATAACTGGCCTGAAGCCCAAGTGCCTAAACCAGAACTAATACACTTTAAGAATAACAGACACTGGGCTCTCAATCAGCAGTTCCCAACTTAGAAGGATGAAAGCTACCTGTCCTGCCACCACAGTGCTTGCCACAAACCTTCCTAATGTAAAACAGCTGGTCTGAAGCCCAAGTGCTTAATCCAAAAGACTTAGAATGACAGCTAAACTTTAATCAAGTTACTACCAAGCAGTAATAAATACAATTGAATACTTTAGAGAATGCCTGGATTAGTGCTCAAGTTACACAAACAAAGCTAGATCCAGCAGGCCCGAATCCAGTCTATGCCACAGCAAACAAGGCACCAACTTCAGTAAGAAGCAGTTCAGATATGCATGCACTATAAGCCTTCAATCAGAAATTCCCAGCTCAGAAGGGCAGAGTCCAGCCTCTCCTCCCACAAGAGTGCAGACCACGAACCCTCTTAATGTAAAATAACTGGCCTGAAAGCCTAAGTGCTTAAACCAGAATTAATACACTTTTAGAATAACAGACACTGAGCCCTCAATCAGCAGTTCCCAACCTAGAAGGATGTAAGCTACTTGTTCTGCCACTACAGTGCAGACCACAAACCCTCTCAGTGCAAAACAACTGCTCCAAGCCCAAGTGTTTAAACCAGAAGGCTTAGAATGAGTTACACCAAGCAGTAATAAATACAATTGAGTACTTTTAAGATGATGCAAAAGTAAAAAAGTAGGTAGAAACACAAGTACAGTAAAAGCAGATGAAATTTTTTTTTTTTTTCTGAACAAGTGCTGAGATCAAAGAAACAGATTTGAGTGCTGAAACTAGAAAACTGGCTAGTTATAGGGAAAACAAACTAAGCTAGAAGGCTTCCCTCCAACACAGAAGGGCTTGGGGGCTCAAAAGCCTACAAATAGTCTATACCACTTAACAGGAAAGGCAGGAAACAAGCTTAAATTTTATTTATTTATTTTTTTTTCTGTTTCCCAGATGCTCTCTTTGTACACAGTAGGAGTGCCTGAAATCAGAATATGATCTCACTGCACTCAGTTGAGTGAGCAAATGAGATGGGCCCAGAAGGAGTATCCAAACACAAATTTACAAGAGGGGCGGGCAGCTGCAAGGCCACTAAGATTAACACCAAAACAAAAACAGGGAGGGTGGGTGGGACAAACTGAAGAGCAGAGTGAAAACTTCCAGTTCAGCTAAATATTCCTTCCACACAGTTAAATCAATTTAAATACTGTATTATTTAAAAAAAAATTTGGATAAAGGTACTTAAATTCTATTGTACATCCAGTTGAATATAGCTAGATGTTAGAAGGCCAAAGCTGCGGTTTTTAAGCAGAAAATATTTAAAACTGTACCACTTAAATAGGCAAGTGCAGGAAATCAAAGAATGTGGCTACCCCCACACCTGCAATTACTAACAAATAATAAAATTCAAGCAGCACTAACTGAAGAGCAGAGTGAAAACTTCCAGTTCAGCTAAATATTCCTTCCACACAGTTAAAATCAATTTAAATACTGTATTTTTTTGAAAAAAAAAGCAGATAAAGGTACTTAAATTCTCTTATACGTCCAGTTGAATATAGCAAGTTCTTAGCCGGCCAAAGCTGAGGATTTTAAGCAGAAAATATTTCACACTGTACCACTTAAATAGGCAAGGACAGGAAATCAAAGAATGTGGCTAACCCACACCTGCAATTACTAACAAATAATAAAATTCAAGCAGCACTAACTGAAGAGCAGAGTGAAAACTTCCAGTTCAGCTAAATATTCCTTCCACACAGTTAAAATCAATTTAAATACTGTATTTTTTGAAAAAAAAGCAGATAAAGGTACTTAAATTCTCTTATACGTCCAGTTGAATATAGCAAGTTCTTAGCCGGCCAAAGCTGATGTTTTTAAGCAGAAAATATTTCACACTGTACCACTTAAATAGGCAACGACAGGAAATCAAAGAATGTGACTACCCCCACACCTGCAATTACTAACAAATAATAAATTTCAAGCAGCTCTAACTGAAGAGCAGAGTGAAAACTTCCAAAGAATGTGGCTACCCCCACACCTGCAATTACTAACGAATAATAAAATTCAAGCAGCACTAACTGAAGAGCAGAGTGAAAACTTCCAGTTCAGCTAAATATTCCTTCCACACAGTTAAAATCAATTTAAATGCTGTATTTTTTTGAAAAAAAAAAGCAGATAAAGGTACTTAAATTCTCTTATACGTCCAGTTGAATATAGCAAGTTCTTAGCCGGCCAAAGCTGAGGTTTTTAAGCAGAAAATATTTCACACTGTACCACTTAAATAGGCAAGGACAGGAAATCAAAGAATGTGGCTACCCCCACACCTGCAATTACTAACAAATAATAAAATTCAAGCAGCACTAACTGAAGAGCAGTGTGAAAACTTCCAGTTCAGCTAAATATTCCTTCCACACAGTTAAAATCAATTTAAATACTGTATTTTTTTGAAAAAAAAAGCAGATAAAGGTACTTAAATTCTCTTATACGTCCAGTTGAATATAGCAAGTTCTTAGCCAGCCAAAGCTGAGGTTTTTAAGCAGAAAATATTTCACACTGTACCACTTAAATAGGCAAGGACAGGAAATCAAATAATGTGGCTACCCCCACACCTGCAATTACTAACAAATAATAAAATTCAAGCAGCACTAACTGAAGAGCAGAGTGAAAACTTCCAGTTCAGCTAAATATTCCTTCCACACAGTTAAAATCAATTTAAATACTGTATTTTTTGAAAAAAAAAAAGCAGATAAAGGTACTTAAATTCTCTTATCCAGTTGAATATAGCAAGTTCTTAGCAGCCAAAGCTGAGGTTTTAAGCAGAAAATATTTCACACTGTACCACTTAAATAGGCAAGGACAGGAAATCAAAGAATGTGGCTACCCCCACACCTGCAATTACTAACAAATAATAAAATTCAAGCAGCACTAACTGAAGAGCAGAGTGAAAACTTCCAGTTCAGCTAAATATTCCTTCCACACAGTTAAAATCAATTTAAATACTGTATTTTTTTGAAAAAAAAAAGCAGATAAAGGTACTTAAATTCTCTTATACGTCCAGTTGAATATAGCAAGTTCTTAGCTGGCCAAAGCTGAGGTTTTTAAGCAGAAAATATTTCACACTGTACCACTTAAATAGGCAAGGACAGGAAATAAAAGAATGTGGCTACCCCACACCTGCAATTACTAACAAATAATAAAATTCAAGCAGCACTAACTGAAGAGCAGAGTGAAAACTTCCAGTTCAGCTAAATATTCCTTCCACACAGTTAAAATCAATTTAAATACTGTATTTTTTGAAAAAAAAAAGCAGATAAAGGTACTTAAATTCTCTTATCGTCCAGTTGAATATAGCAAGTTCTTAGCTGGCCAAAGCTGAGGTTTTTAAGCAGAAAATATTTCACACTGTACCACTTAAATAGGCAAGGACAGGAAATCAAAGAATGTGGCTACCCCCACACCTGCAATTACTAACAAATAATAAAATTCAAGCAGCACTAACTGAAGAGCAGAGTGAAAATTTCCAGTTCAGCTAAATATTCCTTCCACACAGTTAAAATCAATTTAAATACTGTATTTTTTTGAAAAAAAAAAGCAGATAAAGGTACTTAAATTCTCTTATGCGTCCAGTTGAATATAGCAAGTTCTTAGCCAAAGCTGAGGTTTTTAAGCAGAAAATATTTCACACTGTACCACTTAAATAGGCAAGGACAGGAAATCAAAGAATGTGGCTACCCCCACACCTGCAATTACTAACAAATAATAAAATTCAAGCAGTACTAACTGAAGAGCAGAGTGAAAACTTCCAGTTCAGCTAAATATTCCTTCCACACAGTTAAAATCAATTTAAATACTGTATTTTTTGAAAAAAAAGCAGATAAAGGTACTTAAATTCTCTTATCGTCCAGTTGAATATAGCAAGTTCTTAGCCCAAAGCTGAGGTTTTAAGCAGAAAATATTTCACACTGTACCACTTAAATAGGCAAGGACAGGAAATCAAAGAATGTGGCTACCCCCACACCTGCAATTACTAACAAATAATAAAATTCAAGCAGCTCTAACTGAAGAGCAGAGTGAAAACTTCCAGTTCAGCTAAATATTCCTTCCACACAGTTAAAATCAATTTAAATACTGTATTTTTTTTAAAAAAAAAGCAGATAAAGGTACTTAAATTCTCTTATACATCCAGTTGAATATAGCAAGCTCTTAGCCGGCCAAAGCTGAGGTTTTTAAGCAGAAAATATTTCACACTGTACCACTTAAATAGGCAAGGACAGGAAATCAAAGAATGTGGCTACCCCCACACCTGCAATTACTAACAAATAATAAAATTCAAGCTGCTCTAACTGAAGAGCAGAGTGAAAACTTCCAGTTCAGCTAAATATTCCTTCCACACAGTTAAAATCAATTTAAATACTGTATTTTTTTGAAAAAAAAGCAGATAAAGGTACTTAAATTCTCTTATACGTCCAGTTGAATATAGCAAGTTCTTAGCCAGCCAAAGCTGAGGTTTTAAAGCAGAAAATATTTCACACTGTACCACTTAAATAGGCAAGGACAGGAAATCAAAGAATGTGGCTACCCCCACACCTGCAATTACTAACAAATAATAAAATTCAAGCAGCACTAACTGAAGAGCAGAGTGAAAACTTCCAGTTCAGCTAAATATTCCTTCCACACAGTTAAAATCAATTTAAATACTGTATTTCTTTGGAAAAAAAAGCAGATAAAGGTACTTAAATTCTCTTATACGTCCAGTTGAATATAGCAAGTTCTTAGCTGGCCAAAGCTGAGGTTTTTAAGCAGAAAATATTTCACACTGTACCACTTAAATAGGCAAGGACAGGAAATCAAAGAATGTGGCTACCCCCACACCTGCAATTACTAACAAATAATAAAATTCAAGCAGCACTAACTGAAGAGCAGAGTGAAAACTTCCAGTTCAGCTAAATATTCCTTCCACACAGTTAAAATCAATTTAAATACTGTATTGTTTGAAAAAACAAAGCAGATAAAGGTACTTAAATTCTCTTATACGTCCAGTTGAATATAGCAAATTCTTAGCCGGCCAAAGCTGAGGTTTTTAAGCAGAAAATATTTCACACTGTACCACTTAAATAGGCAAGGACAGGAAATCAAAGAATGTGGCTACCCCCACACCTGCAATTACTAACAAATAATAAAATTCAAGCAGCACTAACTGAAGAGCAGAGTGAAAACTTCCAGTTCAGCTAAATATTCCTTCCACACAGTTAAAATCAATTTAAATACTGTATTTTTTTGAAAAAAAAGCAGATAAAGGTACTTAAATTCTCTTATACGTCCAGTTGAATATAGCAAGTTCTTAGCCGGCCAAAGCTAAGGTTTTTAAGCAGAAAATATTTCACACTGTACCACTTAAATAGGCAAGGACAGGAAATCAAAGAATGTGGCTACCCCCACACCTGCAATTACTAACAAATAATAAAATTCAAGCAGCACTAACTGAAGAGCAGAGTGAAAGCTTCCAGTTCAGCTAAATATTCCTTCCACACAGTTAAAATCAATTTAAATACTGTATTTTTTTGAAAAAAAAAAGCAGATAAAGGTACTTAAAATCTCTTATACGTCCAGTTGAATATAGCAAGTTCTTAGCCGGCCAAAGCTGAGGTTTTAAGCAGAAAATATTTCACACTGTACCACTTAAATAAGCAAGGACAGGAAATCAAAGAATGTGGCTACCCCCACACCTGCAATTACTAACAAATAATAAAATTCAAGCAGCTCTAACTGAAGAGCAGAGTGAAAACTTCCAGTTCAGCTAAATATTCCTTCCACACAGTTAAAATCAATTTAAATACTGTATTTTTTTGAAAAAAAAAACAGATAAAGGTACTTAAATTCTCTTATACGTCCAGTTGAATATAGCAAGTTCTTAGCCGGCCAAAGCTGAGGTTTTTAAGCAGAAAATATTTCACACTGTACCACTTAAATAGGCAAGGACAGGAAATCAAAGAATGTGGCTACCCCCACACCTGCAATTACTAACAAATAATAAAATTCAAGCAGCACTAACTGAAGAGCAGAGTGAAAACTTCCAGTTCAGCTAAATATTCCTTCCACACAGTTAAAATCAATTTAAATACTGTATTTTGTGAAAAAAAAAGCAGATAAAGGTACTTAAATTCTCTTATACGTCCAGTTGAATATAGCAAGTTCTTAGCCGGCCAAAGCTGAGGTCTGAACCTCTTAGCACAAAAAATCTGGACAAAGTCAAAAATAATGTGGGGGGGGGGTGCAAAGGCCCCAAAATAGGGACAAATTTCATTACCTCAAATACAGTTGGTGTGGACTTTGATTTCCCTTTTCTAGTAATTGCTTTTTGGCAGACAACAGAATTAAATTTAATAAGGCCATACTATGTCTAGGCCAGCTCAATCCCAGCTCAAAAGAATCATTTCCGTACAGCCCTTTGCTCACCCAATATTTCTGTTAGAGTACTCTCTGTAGGGAATTTTTAAAATCTGCCAATGCATTACACTTCCAAAACATATGTTCCCATTTCCTCTTTTTTCTCCATCACACCTCCAACATTTGCTACCTACCTGTGGAAAAATTCTTGAAAGTCTTCATGGGATATAAAAATACCTATGCAAACACTTTAAAGCAAAGGTCCTAAACCTTCTGGACTTGGTTGCATTCTTGGGAGCCATGCATATGTCTTCCCATTGTTTTCTTGTAAATTGATTTTCCAGTTTTTTTTCTTCCCAATATTTTCTAATGTTGTCTGATTGATTCTTATATACACACATACACACACACACACACACACACACATATATATATATATCTTATATATATATACATATATATATCATGCAATATTTTATATGTCCTACTAGTTATCCCTTTCTAACAGCTGCTACTATTGTAGTTTCAACAGAAATCTCTACCAGAGTAGGTCTTTCACTTAAAATCCCCCTATCTCTTTCTCTTTGCCTGTACTCTGAGATCAAGCCCTGGTAAGGAAGACAGTCTCTAGCTTACAATCCAAATGTATTCTTGGCATCATCACACTCTTGGCCTGATCCCAGTCTATTACCTTTCCTGTTCATTTGCTCCCAGTATCTTAGGTCCTTTGCCAGGTTTCTCCAGTAAATTCCAGCCCCCTCTTGCTTTCTTCCAAGGTGTTGGTGCTTCCCCTTCTTTTAAAATATTGTTAAACAAAATCTTCCAGATATTTATCGCTTTCTTCCCTCCTATATTCCAGATTTCCACTGAAACACCATCTATTTCTGGAGACTTTCTTGACGATTGATTATACATCACTCTTTTCATCTCATCACCTCCTATCTTAACTGTTAGTTGTTGAGCCTCATCTACCTCTAACCCTGGCATGATTAAATCTTCCATAAATATTTCCATTTATACTCTTTCTTGATTTCCACACTTCTGTGCTTTATACAAATTCTCATAAAACTTCTAGAACGTCTCTAAAACTTCTACAGGATCTCTGGTTATTTTTCTTGTTATAGGTTCCCCAAGTTTGGTGACAACCCTTTCAATATTCTGTTGCCTAAGTCATTGTGCTAAAAGTTTTTTGTTCTCTGGAGTTGTCAGAAATAGTTGTTTAACTGCAATCTTTCTAAACTCAAGCATATTGTCAAGATACCCCCTTATTTTCTCTTCAGCACTCTGCATTTGCTCCTCCTCCTCTTGTTCTGTGAGATTCCCCTTATTCTGCAATAATTTAACGTGTGTCAGCCCCTATAAGTAATTTCTTTTACTTCTTAACCATATCTCTTTCTCTCTTATTTTGACTGCATTTTAACCCCCCCCTTTCATTTTATCCTATTCACTAGCTATAATTTTTGAAGATATTTATATCTTCCCTATTAACTCTCAAATAATTTCCACTACCCATTCTTTAAATTCCTGTCTTCTTAACACATAGGTAGGACAGTGCCAGTGTCTTATTTTCCTTCATTATCCTGCATTTTATCTTAGTTTTTATTGGTGCATGATCAGAAATCGTTATTGGATATGTGTTGAAGCTTTCAGTTAAATGCTAATGTTGCTGTGAAATATAATTTCTGTCTAGTTTAACCCAGTTGTTATATCTTGGAGAATAATATGAAAATTATGTCCAAGTTCTTACTACTGAATTCACATCTTCAGAAATCTACCCTCTTTTGTTACATTGTCCCTTCTAGATCCCCCGATACATCCTCACTATTGCAGATCAGATTCCAGTCCCCACCTGTAAATAATATTCCCTGCTGAAAGCTGATTATTTCTTCCAAAATGTTCTTAAGCTCCATACTATCAGTTTTTGATGGAAGACATGCCATTGTAATCCTCCTCCATTGCCAATAGCTCATTACTATCACAAATCTACCATTTTGCCTTTTTTCCTCATCTATCACTATTGGAGCCCCTCTAGAATTTAGTATAATTACTCTCCTTTTCCTCTGTCCCTGAAATTCTGCTGAATATCCATTTTGCAATCCTCTGTTTGTCAAATTCACACGCTCATTTCTTTCGAAATGTGTCTCCTGTAGCATTACTATTTGCACTTCGCATTTCTTAATATAATTCAATACTCTTTCTTATCTATACCTATAAGGCTCTTCATGTTTCAGGATAATATGGACAGCATAACCATCACGTTCCCACCTATTATGCTTAACAGGTTTTTGAATGTATATTTCCAGCTTTTGTGTTACATGTGTATACTAATGTTTGGCAGGATAATCTTTTGTACACTAGTTTTTTTTCTAATCTCCATTTCAATCTGTCACATTTTTTCAAGAGTTTTTATTTTAATGAAATCCATCAAACAAAAAACTAAATACAAAACACCCCATCCGCTTTTAACTTGGAACAAACACACAAAAATATGTACATCTTCAGCACATGATGTTTAACCCTCCAGAAGCTAATAATTGTCCCAGGTTGGCAGCTGCACCTACAGGCATTATCTAACTTAAAAGGAAGGTTATCCATGCTAAACAGTATGCTGTGGACTGTGATCCTACTTAATTGCTGTCTGTTTACAGTCCACCCACAAGTTTAAAAAAGTCAACAAAGTCCAGAATTTTTCATCCACTTTTCTTGCAAAACCATATTTCACAAATGTGATATGATCCTTTTCAGTCTTCCATTTATTCACTATTTTTAGAGTTGCTGGTTATCTTCCTGTTTATCTCTATCTCCCAACACCCGACTCTGGTTCAAGTCCAACGTACTGCTTATTATTCTAGACAAATCGTATGCTTTTTCCTGTCTCTCAAGCATTTTCCTTTGAAACATTGCAAAAGGTTTCACTGGCAGCGTATCTCTATGAACCTTACCATGAGAAAAACGAGAAACTGTCCCCTTCTGCTTGCTGACTCACTGTTTGTTGCATAAACTTTATTTCCTCCTTAGTCAGTTCTGCATCAAAAATTATTGTGATCCTCCAGGAAAAAAGAGACACTTTGAAGACAGCTGGATACAGCAGCTTGAATCTCATACCTGACTCTCCACATTCCCTAATTGCTGGGATAACTTTGCTTCTCTTTTGTCTGGTGTACATTTTCTACAAACCCTTTGCTGTCTCCAATTTTTAATACTGTGTCATTCTGCCTCAAATTTGTCAGGATCAGCTCTTTCTGCTGGTGTATTTGCATCTTTATTAATATAGGTCTTGGATGCTTTCTCATGGCCAGGTTTGGAGCATGCACTTGATATGCCCTTTCAATTAACAAATTCTGCTGTGGAACACTAGTCCAGTTGCTTATGTTATATGCTCTTGGCACTAAGTTGCACTTGGTGAATTGGTTATTGACTTAGATTTGTGTCCCTGTCGGATAGGTAAGGATCTACTAAACATTGATTCCCTTTAGGACAGTAAGACTGGAAGTGTTAGAATCCTGTCATTCACCCCTCTAGACCTCTGGGATCTTTTCAACATTATCCCTCAAATGTATTGATCCAGTGACTGAATCACTACTATATACTCATTGAACCACTCAAATACTGTCTTTAATTGCTAACAGAAGCACTTTATTTGGATTTGAATCAGAGACTGCCATTGAGCTTTCCACTTTCCTCCACCTCCTTGATCTGCAGTTCTTCTGTTCATAAAATTTCAGGTCTGAATTATAGTCCATAAAAGAAAAAAATATTTACTTTACATTGATCACAAATGAAGGATAACTCATCTTAGCAAATGCAGCCACTTGCCTTAATATTCAACATAGAGGACTTAGGCCAAACCCTTCTTCTCTATATCTGTTTTAGTAATCATCTTGCAGGTGGGCCACATGCCCTGGAAAAAGCCCCTCCTGCTCAATAGTGCTATTGAATAGTGAGACTTTGGAGATGTGGGAATGCATTTTACATAAGATACAATCTGATGCTGTTAATCTTGATTCCATTCATCACTGATGGGTTTTGGTTCCATCCTCGGAACTGAGTCAGCCTTATATCAAGCTTGCACCAGCCAAAAACTCTCAGGTTAAGCTTTTACCCATAATACCTTTCTCCCCATACCTCTCAAGTGTATCTCTTTGAGAGGAACGTTCCTCATTTGGGGTCTGAAAAAGTTCATGTTCCTCAAAGTTCCACATTGACAGGGTCCATCACAGATTTACTGTTAGCAGCATTTTAACTGATATCAATGGTAAATAGAAATGAATCGTATTATTTCATTAAAAGACCTATTCTATATCACATTTTAGCCATCCTATGAGCTTCCTTGATGAAGTTGTTAGTAGGCCATTAGTAAGTGTTCCACATTTTGCCTGTTTGTTCCACATTATGAGAGGCAGTGTTCCTCATTTTGGAGATGGAAGGTTGTGAGCTATGTTTCTCCCTGTTACCTCAGATCTTGTTTGCCGCATAGCCATAAAGCCACGTTCAAGCCAGCTCTCAGCTAAGTCTTTACTATTTTGATATTTTGGATAGATAAGTGTTGATACCTTACTCCAATTTATTTCTTCTCGTACCTAACTATAGCTAAGTTTTTCAGCCCTCTCTTCCAACTTTTCCTGTCAGCTACCTGTTGGTAATCTTTGCACTATCGCTGGTACACTCCCTCCTCTCTACCCACTGTGGTAATCTTCCAGTACCATTGTTGGTTTTATCCTGTGTGGTTTTTCTAACTAGCTGTGGTTGTAATATTGTTTTTGTTGTCTGTTTTTTTCTTGGTACTGTATTGTTTGTATTGGTATTAACATGTCTGAAAAAAAGGTACTTCAGGCTTGAAACAATGCCTGAATTGTGAGAGAAAAAATGCTGAATAGTGACACTTATGATGACTGTGTTTATTGTTTGGGAGTGCCTTATCTCTCTGTGCAACTGCCTTGCCCTATTTGTCAGGGTTTTAGTTCACGTACCGTGAATGAACGTAAGAATAAACTGATTTTAAGGAGAAGGGGCCTTCATGCACCAGAGAGGAGCTCTGCATCAGAGGGTTTGAGTTTGCCCCCCCTAGAAAAAAAAAAAAAAAGGCTTGTTCCTTCCTTCCCCTCACCGGAATTTGAGAAGGAAAGACTAGCTTCTGAGCTTTTCTCTTCTCCAGACCAGAAACCAGAAGCCAATTTCTCTGGCACCAATACCATCTGCTACAGTTGTGTAGGCGGTTTTTGTTTTGACCGCCTTCTGTGGCATCAAAACTAAGATTTTGACTGTTTTGACACTAAGATTTTTGACGTTCTGAGTGATCCCCATGCACCATTAGCTCAGGTGGACACTACTTCCCTCGGTACTTCCTACTTCCCTATTGTCTGGAAGTTGGTGGCGGTGGTGCCCATAGACCGATATACCGATATGTATGCTCTATCTTGAAAGACCTGGGACGGTTTCTCTTTAGTAGTTCAGGTGTCCTCTCACCCCTTCATAGATATCCCACAGATCTAGATCCTCTCTGATGACTAGTGGTGGTGTGACCAGCACCACATCCTTCTGATCCCTTCTGATTCAAAACCTCAAACTTCTTCCCTCCTTCTTCTTGGACTTGTTCTCCCTCCTCCTCCACCAAAGCCAGATTTCAAAAAGCCAATAGTGCATTGCCAAATAGTCTCGCTCCTTTAGCTCCTGACCTTTGGTTTCGCTTTGGAACCAGTCTTCCTCAGACCGAGATTGGACCACTCTCCCTTCTCGGTTCGGTGCTGACCCTGCTGATCTGCTCCAGAGCTATATGGATCCCCAGGAGCAGCTTCGATGTCGAGGGGGCCCTCTTGGGGAGGGGCCTGCGGGAGTGGGCTTCAATGGAAGTGTGACCCTGTTCCTGTTCTGTCCTTCTGTTCTGGAGCTCTCTTCCCTCTTTGGGTGGTCTTGACTTCAGATGATGGAGAGGGCTCTTGGGCAACCGGCCACAGCCTTGGTCCAGGTGTCAGATATACCACCCTGAGCCTGGAGCAGCTGCATATCAGTGTCTGAATCCCCAGCTTCAGGTGCGTTGGGAACCCCCTCCTTGCTCAGAGCCCTTCCCCAGGGTCCTCCCGAAGAAATCATGTGGAAGGAAGCATGCAGAAGGAAACTCATGAGGAAGCCATCACTGATCACTGAGGATACAGATTACGATGAAGGGAAGGGCTTCTTAGGAAGGGAAGATCTGAGAGCACTGAGTCTCAAGGTGATTGGAGAGGACAGAGGCCCAAAAGAAGGGTGGCCCAAAGAAAAGTTTCTGCAGGTTTTTCCGCACCTCTAGTGCTTTTCATCTACCTCTTGCGTCTACCTCTGCAGGCATTGAAGTTTGTGTGAAGAACAGAGAAGGTGTTGGATGGTGTTGAAGCAATCCCTAGGAGACCAACAAAGTTTCCCAGAACACAGAAAAGACCAGATTGGTCAAAATACCAGTAGATGGTGATGGTAAGGCCGTGCAAAGAAACTGGTGGAGCCAGCCCATGAGGAGAGTGCCAGGTAGAAGGAGTCCTGGTGGGAGACAGTCTGGAGCCTGCCGGCCACAGTATATGGGGAATTATCATATGCTTGAACTACCTGGCATTGTTCTGACCGATCAGAGGGCCTCATCTCAAACTCTCTGGTACTCTCAGACCAGTGTCTATTAAACTCTCTATCTCTCTCACTCAATGAAGATGACTGGAAAGAAATTCTGTCAAGGTGGATGACATTTCTGATCAATTTGAAGGAAGACGACTGTCCATGCGGTTTCAAGTGTGAGGTTGAGCTATCATGCAGTGTTAGCCTATGTGACTGTGTGGATCCTTTTTATGTTGCTTTTGTGACTGGATGTCTTTAACCCTGCCTGTACTTCCCTAGGAGTCTTCCTTAATGAGCCAGAAGTGAGCTCCAAGGAGAGCATCTGTCCCAGGTAGGTGGAACGTGTCTTCATCCTGGTGTATTCTTTTCGGCAAATTAGCAAATGTGGAATTTGGGAAAACAAAAACAAAAGTCCAAATTTTTTTTTGACAACGTGTGAATGTATGGAAGCAGAGGCGAACAAGGAGAGTCGCCCCAGAATCCTACCACCGCGTGGCGAATCAGGGTCCAGAGGGGTTCAGAGAACTTCTCTGGACAACCCCTATCAGCAGTCCTGAAGAGCTGCATGACTGCTTTCCCAGATTCATTCCTTGGACATGCCTAGTTCCAGTCCTTCTATCTGCTGCATGACTGAGTTCTTGGAGCTTGATCAGATCACATCTTGCAGAGCACCCGAATCATTGACTCCTACCCCCGCACCACCAAAAATTATTCAGAACATAAACACCCATTCCAAACTCCCACCAGAGCAATAAAAAAAAAGCAGCTGTACAACCAAAAGAGTTATCCAAAAGTCCTCCAGAACAAGATGGATATGGATTCTACTCCTCAATATAAAGAAAGTGCAAGAAAGACAGGGGACCAGATTGGAGTTTTGATTCTTAAAAAACAAAAGAAGGTGCCTGTCAAGTCCATTTTCCAGACAATCACTTACCAGAACATTTGTGTTCAGTTTAAAATCCCCTTGCTGATTTGGATGTCCAATGTGTAGTATATCCACACAGGAAGACATACAATCAAAAGGGGACAAAATTCTTGAGGGAGAGCTGCTAGCTTCTCATTACTACAATCATCTGCACTGCTTGCACTCCAGAAGGTTCTCACCAGTGTGGCTGTATGTTGCATGGTAACTACAACAGCTCACCCTTTCTTCTGGGATTCGAAGTGTTTCCCCGGTGTTTCCATATCTAGATGATGGCCTCCACCAAGCATTCCCAACCAGCTCTTGTTAACATCCTCTTCTTTGGCATTGCTCCTGCTATTGGCATCTGAAACTGGAACTCCAATCCTTAATCCTAACAGTCTGGGGAATTTATAGGGATGACTTTCAATCTCTATCTTGTAATCAGCCTCAGATCTTATAGCTCAAGAGATTCATCAGAGTGATCACTTGCAGACTTCTGGTTTCCAGCTCAGGGTCCTTCAAAGCTGTTAGGGCTGTGGCAGCATCAGTATCAATAGCACCCATGCAAGAGCTTCACATGGCACTCCTACAGTACAGCTGTTAGCAATGTGTAGCATCAATATCATCATGGGATTTTCAGGGAATGACTGTCCAAGGCACATGGTCCGATTTAGAGGCCACTCTGCATATAAATGTTCTAGAACTGAGGGCAATGCTTTTGGCGTTGCAAGCATTTCAGTTTGCCCTTCCTTCAGGAACAATTGCTATCCAATCGGACAACATGTTGATAATTTGGTATATCAACAGATAAGGAGGAACCAAGTCCTATCCCCTATGTTGAGAGGCCATGAGAGTTTGGCAATGGGTGATAACTTCCAACTGCTTTCTGATAGCAATGCATATCTCAGGGAATTCCAACATGATTGCAGACGAATTCAGCAGATGCATTCTCCTGCCTCACAAGTGGTCCCTCAATCCCAACATAGCAGCAAAGATTTTCAGCCATCAGGGCCAACCTTGCTGCGACCTATTCTCCTCCTCGTCCTACCACAAATGCAGCAACTACTTTGCCCTAATTCTACTGCAGAGGGAGTCCCCGAGGGACACTCTAATCCACAATTGCCCCACGGGACTGCTTTATGCTTATCCTCCCATTTCTCTGATTCCTCAAGTTGTGAAGAAAGCTCTTTGGTTGAAAAGCAAAATGATCCTCATAGCATCATATTGGCCTTGACAGGTATGGTTCCCCTTTCTCTGGCCTCATCTACTTTGCAGACCGTGGACCTTGGATCCAACTCCAGATCTGATTTCTCACCCCCAAGGGTTGAGCCACCGAATTTGACCAGTCTCAACCTCACAGCTTGGCTTCTCCACTTCTGATGATCACCAGGCATTGTAATCTTCCCTCTCCAGTATGTGACATTATTCTGGCTTCGCATAAACCATCCACCAGAAAACTTTATGCTGACAAATGGAAAAGATTTTCTATTTGGTCTAGACAGAGAAAACTAGATCCATATTCTGCACCAGTCTCTGCTGTACTCCAGTACTTATCTAACTTCTTTGAGGAGGGCGCCCGCAGCATCACCTGTATGAGTTCATTTAGCTGCCATTTCAAATTTTCATAATGGTTTTGGTGACTCCTCTTTAATTTCTCATCGTCTAAGCAAAACCTTTTTGAAAGGAATCTCTCTCTCTCTCTCCAGGTTAAGCAGCCCACAGAACCATGGAGTCTTACATTTGTCTTACAGTCTTTGATATGGCCTCCTTTCGAGCCAGCAGCCACGTGTGACATCAAGTTTCTGTCTTGGAAATCTCTTTTTTTGGTGGCCATTACATCTGCCAGATGCATTTCCAAGCTCCAGTCTCTTTGTACAAAGCGTTCTTATTTGATTTTCCATAAGGACAGAGTATCACTACGGACCAACCCTTCTTTCCTGCCCAAAGTAATCTCTGAGTTCTCTGTTAATAAAACTGTTGACCTACCAGTGTTCTTTCCTAAATTTTTGAATAAGGGAGAGTATTGTTTATATTTACTTGATGTCCACAGACAACTGAGATTTTACTTAGGATGAAAACAATCCGAAAATCAGACCAGTTATTTATATCCTTTTCTGGTCCAAAAATGGGAAAGTCAGTCTCTTAAGTGACACTGTCCAAATGGCTGAGACTGTATAACTTTCATTTATAACCAAGAAAGAAAGTCTGTTCCACCAAACATTAGAGCTCACTCCATCAGATCAATGGCAACTTCTGTGGTGTTCCACTCCAGAACTTTGATGGATGACATCTGTGCAGCAGCTACGTGGGCTTCCCCCCATACTTTTATCACTCATTACAAGTTGGATCTGGTCTCCAGGGGAAGGGCTTATTTTGGTTCAATGGTGCTCAGGAATATTCTTCCATAGGGCCGCCCAAGTGATATAAGGTAGCTGGGGACTCTGTCCCATCAGTGATGAATGGAATGAAGATTAACATCATCAGATAAAGAAGTTATGTCTTACCATAATGTTCCATCTCACACTCCCACCCCCTCCTTAGAGGCTCCTGGGGGATACTTTGGGTCCATTTCCTGGATTAAGGTTTTTGCTCTGAGACATCGTCTGCTTTACTAATTAGGGCAAACTCCATCTGAGGTAACAGGGAGAAAGGTATTATGGATAAAAGCTTAGCTCGAGAGTTTTTGGCTGCCGCGAGATTGGTATAAGGCCGAATCGGTTCCAAGGACAGAATCGAAACCCATCAGTGATGAATGTATGAAGATCGACAACACAGACAGAATGTTATGGTAAGGCATAACTTCTTTTTTTTGCCATCCCTGAGCATTTACTAGCATGTGACATATGCGTTGTCTCTTTGGAAGTGTATTCCATTGGTCTATCAGGAATCACAGAGAGCTGCAGTGTTAAGAAACAGATAACTTCTTTGTTTTCCATGCTGTCAGGAAGAACTATGATTTTTAGGTTATTCTTTCTTGAACAACATTTGGCATACCCTTCCTGATCTATAATTGCAGACAGGCCATTCATGATATGTTAATTTATCAATAACAGCTTAACAAGTGACCTATGTAGCTAGCTGTGTAGTGCAGAGAGATAAATCCCTGATTGAAACCCATGCAGCCTGGGATAAATGAACAGCCTAGACATAGGAACTGGTGGCAGGGAGAGGAGGAGGAGTGATGAGGAAGTGCTGACTTTTCTCCCCTCTCTCATTGCATAGGGATTGAGTGCACATGTCTAGAGTTTGCATTGTATTCTAGAATCCTGGGTGGAGACTGGAGATTTCAGCCATAGAAAGCAGGTAACACCCCTTAAAATTACCCATTGGATGCCCTCACTTGGATTTTACTGACATGTGTGTCTGAGAGACCTTAGTGCCATAAGGGCACCCCCCCCCCAATTATATGCCTAGATGACGACCTCTCTGTGGTAATGTTTTTGCCAAATAAAGGAAATAAGATGGATGATTGTAGTGGTAGCAGTGATTTTATGGTCAATGGGTGCAGAAGAAACTATGAGAGAACTTGTTCATGTTTAGCTTTTAGACATAAGATGCTTAATCTCCCAAGTCCATCTCCTAAGGTTATAAACTTCACCATTTAAGTTGTTCAGTGTAGTAAGAATTAAATACAGCTTGCTAGATATTTCTGGTAGGCAAGTAATAATACATTGTGGTTCTAAAGTATAGATCCGACCTCTGTCTAGGTAGAAAAAAATAAAGTTTGAAGTGGCCATTTAACAAGAGCTCCTAAGGTATGCATCAATTATCAAACAGACTCAGCAGTGCCCTCAGAATATAGCAGTTATTTTTTAATAATGGCAGCTGTCTCATGTTTGTTAGATTTATTTACTTGAGTTTAACTGGCATAGAGCACTGATCCTGACTATTTTCAGATCCTGCTTGGGAGTATACACCAAGTAAAATGCATATAGGCCACTTAAAAACTAGTGAACAGATTATAGCAGCAGCTATGCAGAAGAAAATTAACAGATTATAGCATTTATGGAAAAGAAAATATTAAACATATAGAAATATTAGCGAGTACTACTGAAAATAACATAAAAAATGTGCACAAAATGTTGACTAATAGCTTCCTAGAAATGCAGTGAATGTAGACAGAAACATAAGTCTACGAAAGAGGCTCTGAAGTTGAATTGAAAAAATATTTTTATTTAACTCTTTTGACCTGTTTAGTCTCACTAAGCTAGTAGGTGGAAATTTGGACAGGGCATCACAGAACTTTCCTTTCTTTTTTCAGTAGGTGCTGTGAGGTCTTTTGCATCCACCTGAGCTACAACCAACTCAAGCAGATAGGACCTCAGTTTAATGTCTCATCCAAAGGATAATGTACTTAACAGTGCAGCACCCCCCATGCTGCAATTCAGTTTCTGAAATCCAATCATCTGGAGTGGGAATAGAACCCACAGCCACCTTGTCCTCTAGCACTAAAGGAAGTGTGCTAACTATGACAGAAAAAAGGGGAGTGAGGATTTTATGGTCGAGAAAAAAGTTACTTTGTTGTTAACTGAAAAGGCAAAACTCAAATTAGATGAGATAGTTATTGGTAGGGTTTGTAAGGAGGTAGCCATCCAACATGGAAGGATTTACACTTGACTGTATTAGATAAAAAGGTTTTAAGGTATTTATGAAAGTCTGTGTATGAGTATGTTTTCTTTAGTTGGAGAGGAAGGACTTTCCACATTTTAGGAGGAAAAGATGGAAAAACGTCACCCCCTGCAGGAGAATTTGCTATGAGTGGTATGAAGAGAAGTTGTTTTGTGGGTTAGGGATCTTAGATTGAAGTGAGAAATTATAATTAGTCTGCTAGAGGAGAAGTATGACTGCATAATCTGAGAAGTGTTGAGAGAAGGGAAGCAAGGAAAAGGTCAGCTGTTTACTGCATAGGGAACCTTCTAGCTCTGGATAAGATGTGGCATTAGTGTTCATGTTGAAGGGATAGAGCAGTGACCTGACAGAGCTTATTAGCAATTACATGCAGGGAGTTCTGAACTTTTTTTGAGTTGCATATGCCATTTCGCAGGAGCTGTGGTAAGCTGTTGATGGGTACTATTATATTTTTGTTGTGAAAGGTGAGCTTCATATTCTTAAGCCAAGCTGATAGGGGATGTTGTTGTCTCTGCTGTGTTCCGTACAGCTACCGTGGATTATGGGTTAGACACATGTTCTGTGTCTGTTGGAGTTCCCTTGGCAGGCAAAGGAGAACCAGTCTTTTTAGCCTTGGAAAAAAGAGCAGGAAATATCTTTTTGCCTAGCCAGACTTGTATACCTGTTCCCAGAGAGAGGTTTTGCCTATTAAAAGTAAGACTACTACCACTGAAATTCCTATCAAAAAAGAAGCAAAGCATTAGACATATGTCCTCTGTTTCAGTTAATTTGGGAAGGAGTGATTTATTGAACGTAGCTCAAGGTTTAGTTCAGGCTGTTGACCCTTCTACTTCTGGAGTTTCTGGTAAAAGAAAAAGGGATTCTTCATTTCTGGAGGAGGTTCAAGATTTTGAACCACAAAATGATTATGAACAGACTTTTTTCTTCTGCTCAGGTTTCTGATTTTGAGCCTGAGAAAAGTCTGGCTTTTGACAGTCTCTTAGAAGGATTTACTTTTTCTGAAACAGTTTCCATAATAAATCATTTGTTTCAGTGGTGACATATTAGTCTTCCACTGTCTTTTAAATAGCATTATGGTTTAGTGCTAGTGAAATTTCATGAACCCATTCCACTTCTTTCTGTTCTTCCAACATTGAAGGATTATTTATTACAGCGTGTAATTCCCTGACAATTAGCCTGCTGCCCCAGAGAAAGCAGATAGATGCCATGCCCTTGCTTATAAGCTGAGCAACACCAAATGATTTCCTTACTACCCTAGACACATGTTGGCTACTGTCTACATGTGTACCCAAATTCCTGACTACTGTTTCTACTCTTAGTGGTGTGCTTTCAGTAAGATAATTTCCTAGGGTGGCTGACATCCCAAATGGTACTATTATACATTTCTTGGCATTGAGTTTTAAGCCAGTCATTGGTCTGCATTAGTCCTTCATGTGGGGTGTTTGCATCGTGGGGGGATTCTAATACTACTCCTAGTTTGCAATCATCTGCAAAGTTGGTCAGCCAGAGGCCCTTGACATTGGCATTGACTTCTGAGAAGTAGATGCCAAAAAGGAGAGGAACTTGCACAGAGCTCTGAGGGAC
Organism: Protopterus annectens; assembly: GCF_019279795.1. NCBI lineage: Eukaryota > Metazoa > Chordata > Ceratodontiformes > Protopteridae > Protopterus > Protopterus annectens. The sequence goes on along the minus strand of NC_056729.1, from coordinate 1,109,974,273 downwards.
TCCGCAAGTGACTGGCTTCTTTGTGGCAGTGGTCTCCCTTATAACTTCCTGGGTGATAGCTGAAGATCAGCTTGACTATACAGCACGTAACATAGGAGGTTATGCCTATGTATGTGAGTTTGTTTACAATGTCTGAGTGGGGTATTTTATCAAATGCCTTGGCCAGGTTAATGTAGGTAGTAAGCACCATTTTGCCTCATCTGTTGCCTTTGTGACCTTCTTTAAGAAGTCTGCCAGGTTGAGTAGGCATGATCTGCCCTTGACAAAACCAAACCAGGTTGGATTGTTTGTGTGAAGGCTTTCTCTGTTCTTATTAATCATTTTTATGATAATTCTTTCCATGGCTTTGCATATGAGATTAGTCAGACTTGTGTGTCTGTAGTTCTCCTGGTCCGTTGATCCACTCTTGTGCAGAGAGATGGTCACTGTAGTTCTCAGTTTATGTGTCACAAAGCCTGCCTGGAGGCAGTGATTAAACAGTGACTCCAGTTGTCCCAACAAGTCATGTTTCAGTTTGTTTAGGAGGTATCCTGGGATGTTATCTGGGCCCATCGATGCAGTGTTTTTGGCCTTTGTCAGTGCATCTAGGCCTTTCCTTCCTAGTGATAGCTGTGTTGGGGATTGTTTGATGCTATTTTCTGAAGGCAAATGGGGGAGGGGGGGGTAAACTGGACCTGAGTTTTTTGCCCAGCAGATCTGCTGCATCATTGGCTCCATGTAGGTGACTCTATTTACAGTTGGTGCACACTGACATGTACTGCTTTGAGATTTTAGACAGAGCTAAAGAAAGTCTCACGGTTGTCCTCTGCCTGGGCGGCTGTCATTGCCTCAGATTTGGCTTTGGTAGACTTAATTTGTTAATTTGCTGCCTTGTTTCTTTAGTTTGACAATAATGTTTTTATCACACTGGGCATAGCACTCCCTAGTGTTCGTTATGACTTTTTTTTTTGTTACCCTCATCTGAGAAAAAAGCCTTTTTATGTAATCTTATTGCTCTTCTGTCTCAAGTGGCCCAGGTTTTGAAATGTGTTTATGATTTGGCTGATGCCACTTCTAGGGCTGCTACCACTGGAACTGTTTTGAAGAGATTTATTTGCTTTCTTGCATACTCAAAATCTTCTTGAGGATGCTAAAGCTGAAATTTTAAATTCTTCCTTTAACAGAGAGTGAGTCTGTGAATCATCTGCTGCAGAGGTCCTTAAACAGTGTGATGAGAGAGATAAGTTGTTTCAGGAAATTTCACGTATTTCAGACTTCATTTTCCAAGTTCAGCAAGGAGTTTAATCCTATCTCTTCAGTTTTTATGAAAAGCAAAATAAGTAGATAGAGCAAGCTGTTGGTAAGCTGACTTTTAAAAAGCAATGGCAGGTGGGTTCCAAGAAGAAAGGGGGCTCCTACCAGAATAAAGAATAGTTTTAACAAGTATGAATGACTATCTTCAAAAATGCCCCATCCCACCCTGGCAAGCTTTTAATCCTTCCCAGAAATGTGAACCTCAGTTTCCTGTCTTTTGGCTACAAATAGTATCAGACAAATGGGTGCTAAAAGTCATTAATTACGGATGAGAATCTTTCCCTCTCTTTCATAAGATTCTTCCTAATCTACCAAATGAAACTTCTCCTTTTTTTTCTGCTGTCACTCAGCATCTGCTGACTTGGGGTGGGGAGGTGATAGAAGCAGTAACTCCACCTCAAATAAGAGAAGGTTTTTATTCAGTAATGTTTCTTGTGTCACTGAAGGAAGTCTCATGGAGAAAAGTTCTAGATCTTTCCTTTTTAAACCTGTTTGTGATAGTGCCCAAGTTCAAAATATTCTCTCTTCACAATCTGTTACCTCTCATTCCCGTTTTTTTTTTGGTGACTTTAGATTTAAAAGATGTTTATCATCACATTCCTATTGCTCCAGATTTCAGATGATGTTTAAGGCTTTCTGTGTCTGGATCTCACGTTCAGTTCTCTGCATTATCCTTTGGGTTTACTACTACTACTACTAAGATATTTAGAAAAGTGTCTTGCTCCAATGATAGCCTACTGCTGACGCCACGGTATTCACATTTGTCCTTATGTAGACAACTTGCTTTTCTTTGCAGAATCTTTTTCAAAGTGTGAGGAATCTCTCACTTAAACGAGAGATTTCCTGCACAGACTGGGTTTCAGGTGAACATTTAAAAGTCTTGTTTTAACCCCTGCACACAGGATTGTTTTCTTAGGCTGCCTTCTAGATACTGTAGTTCAACGAGCTTTTCTTCCACAGGAAAAAGTAGATCTGTATCTAGATCCATTCTTGAGTTTTTTCATTCAAGCAAAAGTCTCGGCGAGAAATTTCTTGGGATACTAAGTCTCATGGCAACTGTGATTCTAATAATTCTGCTAGCAAGACTCCACATGAAACAAATTCATTGGTACCTAAAACCACTATTGTCCCAGCATCAACATTTCCTGACACTCTAGATTTCAGTTTGGATAATTGTGAGAAGGGAAATTCTTTGGTGGAGCGAATCCTGGTCTCCCATTTTTCCCTTCCAGCTCGACCTCAGTATGTAACTACAGACGCCTCAGGCTTCGCTTGGGGAGCAAATGTCTGTGGGGATAAAAATACATGGTCCTTGGAGCAGAAATGACAGACCAAAATGTTCAAATGTAGAGAATGTTAGAAGTCATATATGCTCTCTATGCTCTCGCACATATGTGGTTCCCAGGACTGTTACCAGTGGTTACAGGCAACATAGGTTCATAGGTTGGTACTAGGCTTTTGGCCGTAGGGCCTATACAAGCCTAGCCATAACAATTCCTTGGATATTTCTTCCCACAATATTTACTTCCCTGGACCCCTGTCTAGCAGGGCAACTGACCTGATCCCCAGGGTGAATTTCCTATCTCCCATCCAATCGTTAAGGTTCCTTTTGAAGAGGGCCAAGGAGGTGCTCTGCTTGACATGTATGGGCAGTCTATTCCAGATTATAGGAAGTCTCTGGGTCAGAAACCTATCCCTCCAGCATGTTTTGTTCATTGTGATGACAAGGTTTAGATTCTTGGAGCGTATGGCTCTGAGAGATTGGGATTTCTTTAAGTGGAGCATGTCCAACAACTCTGGGTTTGACATGGCCTTGTATGTTAAGCAGAGCTCGCCTCTGAGTAGACGATATGCTACAGAGTATAGCTGGAGTTTTTTTAGACAGTCAGCATAGGGCATCTGCTTTAGGCCTGTGATTCTTTCAGTGAGGTAATTCTGCTGCCTTTCCAGCTGTTGCAGATGTCTTGTGAGATACATAACAAACGTGGCGTTGTACTCTATAATGGGTCTAATGAGGGATGAGTACAGTGGGACAATGGCCTCCTTTTTTCTGGATGAAAAGCCCTTAGTGATGAGGTGTGCCACATAGAAGGATTTCCTGACTGTTGTGGCGATGTGGTTATCGAAGGTGAGACCACTGCCCACCTGTGTCCCCAAGTCTCTCATCATACTTTCGGTGTTTAGTGTACTGCCACCTGTGTGGTAATTCATGGGTACATGGTTTTTCCCAAAGGGGATAACTATACATTTCTTGGCATTAAGCTTGAGCCCATGGCTCTGGCACTAAGCATCTGTTTCTGTAAGGCCCTTTTGTAGAATATCCACATGATCTGGGGATTCAGTAATGGCTCCCAGTTTGCAGTCATCTGTGAACTTTGTTAGCCAGAGTCCCTTAGTGTTGACCTGTACTTCAGAGAAGTAGATGCCAAATAAGAGCAGTCCCAGGACTGAACCCTGAGGGACTCCACTTGTCACTTGTCTGGAAATGGATTTGGAGTCAGCTGCTTTTACAGTCTGAGTTCTGTCAGTAAGCCAGTTGACAACCCATCGAGTGACGTAGGGATTTATGCCCAGCTTAGTAAGTTTATCTATGATTCCATAGTGGGGGATGGTGTCGAAGGCCTTGGCGAGGTCCAGACAGGCTGTGTGGCCCACCTTACCCTCATCCACAGCTCAGGAGACTGATTCAAAGAAGTATCCAGATCCTACCCTCTGTGCAGATTAGTCATAGTAGTCTGAGATATAGCTTTTCAAACCACTATACAGGCACCTTATATCCAATTACAGCACAATTTTGAGGCAGACAAGCTGAGCAGGTTCAAGACAGACCCTCATGAATGGAAACTGTATTAGGCAGTCTTTCAGGAACTGATCCAGCTGTAGGGCTCATCTCAGATGTGTCCATTTTTGCTTCCAGTCGTAACAATGAGTTAGCCAAATTCAGTTCCAGGATTCTGTGCAAAGAGGCCCGGAAAATAAATGTTTTTTTTTTCCTTCTGCAGGAATATTGCTGTTTTTCCATACTTTCCACTAATATCCAAGTTCATTCTGAAGATGCAGAAGGACTCTGTAAGGATCATTGTAGTTGCTCCCTTCTGGCCCAAACAATAGTCGTCTTCCTTTGTTTTAAAAATAGCTAAGGGCAGTTGTCACAAGCTTCCTCATAGCCTGGACCTCCTTACAAAAGACATGGATTGTTTGGTACATCCCAACTCCAAAAACTGCAGCTAACTGCCTTAGTGCCTTCCAGGCACCTATTTTCTGAGGACATGCATCAAGTATTAAAAGAGGTAAGATAACCTGCTACTAAAAAAAACATCATAAATGGAAAAGATTTTCTAGTTGGTGCCAAAGATGAGAACCAGGTCCCTTTGAAGGATAGTATTTCTCTGGTTCTACATCAGTTATGAGAGTTGTTATCCTCTGGCCTGTCTTACTCCTCCACTGAGATGCACCTGTCAGACATTTAAAAATGTCTGTCCATAGATCCTCGTCTTTCAATGCATTCACATGTACAACCCTTTTTGAAAACTTTGCTGCATACCAAGTTTCCTAGGAAGCAAGAGTCTCCACCTTAAGGTCTTAATTTTGTTTTGGGAAAATTAACTCTTGCTCCTTCTGAACCAGTTCATCAGGCTGACATGAGGTTCTTCACATGGAAAACAGTTTTGCTAATTGCTCTGACTTCTACGCAAAGAGTATCAGAGTTGCAAGCTCTTATGGCAGGTCAGCCTTATCCCCTTTTCCACAAATATAGTGTTTCCTTAAGAACCAGTGCTTCTTTTATGCCTAACATGCTTTCTGAGTTTACTTTGAACTAGGCTCTCTCTTTCCATGTCTTTTTCCAGAACCTAAAAATGAGTGAGAAAGGATAGTCCATAATTTCACTGACCACAGAGAATTCAGATGTCGTCTTGACAGAACTAAAACTTCCAGGAAGTCTGATTAGTTGTTCATTTATTGTGAAGGTAAGGAGAAAAAGGACAATTGGTATCAAAGGACACTATTTCAAAATGGTTGACTCCTTTACCTTTTGTTATACTTGACCACAATAAGGCAATGCCAGGCAGGGCCAAAGTTCATTCTGCCAGAGCCTTGGTTTCATTGGTGGCATTTTGGAAAGCAGCAGTTTGAGCCTCAGTACATACCTTTATAAAGCACTATAAATGAGATTCATTCTCCTGGTCTAGGACATGCTTTGTAAGGGCCATTCACCAGCAGCTCCTAGACCCTCATTCTTCTTCTTCCCAGTTAGTTTAAGCTGTGGTAATCTATCAATATAACTTAGACCCCTGCAGTAGTGACTAATATGATGAGCACAGAACAAGTGTTTAAGTAAGTTTACCATAACAGTAGATGTTTGATCACTGCTGCAGTAAGCCTGTCCCTTCATCACCCATTTTATATGCTTTTTTCTCACCAGGGTGACAGCTTTTGTTTGTTTTCCTAGCACTGACCTGTTGTATGGCTCTAGCCTTCTTCTCTCAGTTGGCATGAATGCTTTAAGAGGCTTAGTGCCCAAACCACTTATTTGCTTCAGCTGGTAAACAGTTTGGGTGAGTGTAAGGTGCCCTTAAGGTTTGGAAGCTGGCCTGCTGTTATATCCCTAGGAGGGTATAACCCATAAAACTAATGCTACTGCAGCAATGATTATTCCAACATATTCTGTTATGGTAAGTATTGTTAAACAACTGTACTTTATGCTTATTACGCATATTTTTAAATATATTTAGATAACGAGCAAAATGCATCTGATCTTGTACTGGAGAATGAATGTTCTCGTGCATAGTATTAATGTACAGATGTCACCTGGTAAAAGAAATTCCACTGCTTCATGGCAACATATTCAGCTACCATAAAGCATGAGTTGTAAAAAAAAGTAAGCCATTCTTTTTACACTGACTACACCCACCTGTGATGTTAATGAGCACAAAATTATAAAAGAAAATGAATAAAATAAAAAAAAATCCAATAGCAAATTGGAGTTGAAAGACCTTACTTTTTTGCTTTCCTCTTGCTAAGCATGAGTTACAAAGTCCAGGGAAAGCATAAAAAGAATTAATGCAAGTGCGAGTGTGTGCGCACGTTGTTGTGCATGTGCTTGTGCTCATGAGTGTGACAGAGAGAGTAACTAAGCACATACTGGAGGGCTCCTACAGCAGCAAGGAAGAAGCCTAAGAGAAGCAGCAGCATGGAGGAGGAGGAGAGAAAAGCTATGGAGAGTTTGGAGGTGGAAAGTGTGAAATTGAAGAAATGTTTGTTCATTATGGAGCTTCAAAATTTAAACGGATTTCTGGGTGGTGGTGGTTACAAACTAACAGTGTTTAGCTGTTTAAATGGAGAAGGAAATGCGTGAGTCTGTTGAACTGGTGCAGATTAACAGCTGGCATCAGGAGGGCTTGCAGATGATGATCTGTTAAAAATAATCGAGCAGGATGATCCAGGTGACAATTCTGCTGTTTTATGGGGTGAGATGATAGATAATTTTAAGGAAGTGCTCATGATGGTGATGTGGAAAAGGAACTAGGTGATGTGGCAGCAGAGAATGCAGCAGTAAAACATATGCAGAAGTAAACATCATCATCATCTTCTTTCAGCTTCTCCCGTTAGGGGTCACCACAACAGATCATCTATTTCCATTTCTTCCTGTCCTCTGCATCTTGCTCTTTCACACCAACCACCGTCATGTCCTCTCTCACCACATGCATAAACCTTATCTTAGGCCTTCCTCTTTTCCTCTTACCTGGTAGCTTCATCCTTAGCATCTTTTTCCCAATATACTCAGCATCCCTCCTCAGTACATGTCCAAACCCACGTAATCTTGCCTCTCTCGCTTTGTCTCCAAATCTTCCAACCTGGGCTGACCCACTAATATACTTATTCCCGAAAATCTATGTTTGTTTGTTTAATTTAACTATTGAGGCTGCCCACTAAAGTGTGCTAGCTTGTGTAACTGATTTATTGCTGCCTTCTGTATTTGAGTGTTTTCTATCTAAAAACAAAAAAAAAAATCCTTGTTTTCCCGCCTCTCCTCGACTAGTTTAGACCAGTTTACAGGCTTTGCTGTATTCTGGGCTGTGGTGTAGTTCCTGTGTTGTCCATTGCCTTACTTTGATAAGAAGGAAGTTTCTTTGCTCACCAGTGGGAGTGGGGAGCCTTGAGCAGCCTATCTGTCCCTGAAGGAAGTGACCTCAGCACAAGAGCTGTAGTAATTGGTTGTTTTGGACCATTTCTAGCTCTTTTCAAGTTCCCTGTTTAAAATCCGCATTAGCACGGCTTTGCGCGATTGTACGCACCGGTTAAACAGGGTTAAACTTTTCCTGGCTCCGCCAAGTCTGCTCTTCAAATTTTCCCTTAGAAAGCTCTACTCTTAGAATAACCAGTCTACTCGTTATATTATAAACATAGCACTTGTTCTCTAAGCTACTCTTCTAAGCAAGCACTCTCAAACTCAAGTAGCACTACATCCACCTACCACCCCAACCACTTCCCTTAAAGGTACAGCACTCTCGTATAATATTCTAGCATGTTGAGTGGTAGATTGCTATCATCTTCTCCTGCTCAGCTGGTTAATCTGGGAATCTTGAGACAATGCTATAATTGTCTCATGTACACAGACATCCCTCTCCTCCTCCCAACAAACACAAATACATGTGAGAGATGCAACTATATAGCCAAACTGGAGGCTGAGCTCTCTCAACTCAGGACTGGCAAGACCAGACAGGAGGAGAAGGTAACCACACACACAACAAACCCAGTCACACATAGACCTACCCCAACTGCAAATCAAGCACATAATAACACAAAAACATACTCGGAGGCTCTATTAAAAAACTTACCAAAACAACAGAGGCTCCCAAAGCAGATACCCAAAAATCCACCACCTCAAAACATAACACATGCAACACAAACTTCAATAAATCGGTGTGTCAATAAATCACAGCCCTTAAGGCCAAACATTATGCCTGATACACTAGTGATAGGTGACTTTATAGTCAGACACACTGACGTCCCACTTACCAGGCTGAGCAAGGAGAGGGTAACGGTAAGCTGCCTATCGGGGGCTAGGATCCGCCATATAACACACGCACTCAGGTCACTCAAAAGCACGTACAAATATGACTCCGTCATTGTCCATGCCGGCGTGAATGACCTGAGACGTACCTCCTTGGACTACATGAAAAGAGACATTGAGGAGCTCTCTGATTATGTAGCCCAGGCTGGTATGACCCTGACCCTGAGCAGCATCCTGCCCTCACCAAGAATGATGCCACAATACAAAGACAAGATGATCAGCTTTAATAATTGGCTCAGTTACTGGTGTCATTCTAGGGGGATCCAATGTCTGTCTGCTTGGGATGACATGCTGGACAAGCCACGCTGCTTCGCAAGGGACGGCTTGCACCTGTCACCACTGGGCTTCCGGATATTGGCTAAGGCTCTTGCCACCCCCATAGTGCCTTTTTTAGGCAAGGCTCAAAAGATGAACCCACCTCCTTAGAAAACAAAATGGAAAAAATGAAGGGTAATGCTGCTCAACGCCAGAAGTCTAAATCTCAAGATGCAGGCTCTCGAAGCACTCCTCAGTATGGAGAACATCGATGTTTGCGCTGTAACCGAGACCTGGTTCAAGGCTCCTGAGAGCATCCCAGCGCTACCAGGCTTTACCTCGTATCATGCTTTTCGGCCCCAAAACCGGGCGAACCACAAAGGAGGGAGAGTGTCCATATTCATCAAGGATACCCACACCTCTAGGTTAGTGGCAACTCATGAAGCATCGGAGACCATCCAGGTGCAGCTAACCGTAGGCAAAACTGCTATGCAACTGGTTGCATGTTACAGACCACCCTCCCAATCTCAAGAACCCCACTCAGCCTTCCTGAAGACATTGGAAGATATGAATGTCTCACCAAATACCATCATATTGGGAGACTTCAACTACCCTAACATAGACTGGGTGCACTATTCTAGCCCTAACACCCTAGCCCAAAGGTTCCTGGAATTCATAAACTCAAATGCAATGGAACAGCTAGTCACCTCTCCCACAAGGGGGGATAATATACTAGACCTGATCATCACAAACATGAGGACAAAATGCTCCACACCGGAAGTATTGCCCTCACTGGTGAGATCTGACCACAAACTAATCACCCTGGATATACATTTACCACCTCCACCCCCAGCACAAAAGACTACAGTGAGAAACTTCTCAAAAGCTGACTTTACACTTCTCAAGACTGAGATGGTATCATTTAAGCCCTCAGGGCCAATGGAAACCACATCCCACAATGCTGAATCCTACACAAATGCTTTCTATGGACATCTCCAAGAATGCATGGATCATGCAATCCCAAATAAAACCAAGACCCTCTCCACCAAAGGAAAGCGTCCTGTCTGGTGGACCCCAGCCATAAACAAATTGTATGACAAAAGAAGGAAGCTACTGCAAGACAGAGCAAAATCCCATAAAGGGAAGGCATCTCTGATCAGCACTAGTAGAAAGCTGCATTCTCTCATAAAAATATCCAAGGCCAACTTTGAGAGAAAAATCGCCAAGGACACTAAAGATAACCACAAGGCATTCTTCAGTTATGTTAGAAACCTAGTCGGAAACACTCAGATATGCTCAGAGTTGGTACACAACGACAAAAAATTTACCGAACCCACAGATATTGCCAACATTCTGGCAGACAGGTTCAGTGCAAATTTCTCCCCTCCCTCACCTCCAAAAGAAGAAATACTCATCCCAGCTGAATGTAACCTCCCTGTCATCTCTGATGTCCAGGTGAGAACCGCCCTCAACAAAACAAAAAACACAGCATCTATGGGACCTGATGGTATCCCCGGCTGCGTGATACGTGAACTCCAAGAGGAGCTAAACTCGCATATAAAAATGTTATTTAACCTTAGCCTTACTACAGGATATGTACCTGAACACTGGCGTACAACAACAGTGGTACCACTCCACAAGGGAGGCTCCACTACAGACCCTGGGAACTACCGCCCCATAAGCTTGACCAGCCTGGTTTGCAAAGCTATGGAAAGAATTTTTATGGAACTCAGAAACAATGACATTGGGGGCCTACAGACACTTGATCTCACCCAGTTCGGCTTTGTAAAAGGCAGATCCTGCCTTTTGAACCTGGTTGACTTTTTCGAAACAGTCACTAGAGCCATTGATGAGGGAAAGGCAGTCCATACAGCCTACCTGGACTTGGCTAAAGCCTTCGACACAATACCCCACTTGGGGATCATAGAAAAGCTAAACAGCTTAAAAGTAAATCCATATGTCACAAGATGGGTTGCAAACTGGCTGAAGAACAGAACCCATAAACTCAAGATTGCGGGAGCCATGTCAGACTCAAAGCCAGTCACAAGTGGTGTCCCACAGGGCTCTGTCCTGGGATCCCTCTTGTTCGGCATTTACTTCTCAGATGTGAAAGCAAACATGGGAGAGTTGTGGCTGACAAAGTTCGCAGATGACTGCAAACTAGGCGCCATAGTCGATACACCAGCTGACACATGCATCCTACAGAAAGGCCTCACCGAAACGGACAACTGGTGCCGGAATCACGGCCTTAAACTGAATGCCAAGAAATGTATAGTCATCCCCTTTGGGAAAAACAAAATACCCACAAATTATCACATAGACAGTAACCCACTGAGTACCGAAAAAGTAATCAGAGACCTGGGGACCCAAGTTGATAGTGACCTCTCATTTGACACCCACGTTGCCAAAGTGGTTAGAAAGACTTTCTACCTTGCCCACCTTATCATGAAGAGGTTCACATCCAGATCAAAGGAGGTCATCGTGCCCCTGTACTCCTCCCTTATCAGGCCCATTATTGAGTACAATGCCCCATTTGGTATGTACCTCACCCGACACTTACAACAGCTGGAGAGACCCCAGAAGTACCTCACCAAGAGGATCAAGGGTTTCCAACATATGTCATATGCTGCCAGGCTAAAGAAACTCCAGCTCTATTCAGTAGCATACCGCCTGCTCAGAGGTGATCTGTGCCTGACATACAAGGCCATGTCCAACCAGGAATTGATGGACATGCTCCACATCAAAAAATCAAAATCCATAAGAACCACGAGAGCCAAAGATTTAAACCTCAGTACAAACATGAATAGAATATGCTGGAGGGACAGATTCATAACTCAGAGGCTTCCCATACTCTGGAACAAAATCCCAGTCCATGTTAGGCAGAGCCCTTCACTGACTCTCTTCAAGAGAAATCTTGACGAGTGGATGGGAGATCGTAGGTTTACCCCGGGGGTCACCCCTGTATCGCTACTTAACAGAGGCACAGTAAACTAATTTTAATAAGTAAGGGGGTCTTCAATGTTCTTCACTACTAGACAAAGGCACAGTATTCTAAATTTATTCTATACACCTTAGTACCACTACATGGGGTGGCGAAAGCCACATCTCTAGGGCTAGGCTTGCAAATGCCTCAGGGCAGATAGCCTAGTACTAAACTATGAAACTATGATCCTGTCCACCCTCGTCACACCCAGTGAAAATCTTAACATCTTTAACACTGAACATTCAGCTCTGACTCCTGCCTTTTTGTCAGTGCCACTGTCTCCAACCCATATAACATAGCTGATCTCACTACCCTCTTGTAGACCTTCCCTTTCACTCTTACTGGTACTCGTCTGTCACAAATCACTCCTGACACTCTTCTCCACCCACTCCATCCTGCCTGTACTCTCTTCTTCACCTCTCTTCCACACTCACCATTACTCTGAACTGTTGATCCCAAGTATTTAAACTCATCCACCTTCGCCACCCGCACTCCTTGCATCCTCACCATTCCTCTGTCCTCCCTCTCATTCACACACATATATTCTGTCTTAGTCCTGTTGACCTTCATTCCTCTTCTCTCTAGAGCATATCCCCATCTCTCCAGGGTCTCCTCCACCTGTTCCCTACTCCCACTACAGATCACAATGTCATCTGCAAACATCATAGTCCACGGGGACTCCTGTCTGATCTTGTCTGTCAACCTGTCCATCACCATATGCAGAAGTAAACAAAAAAGTGGAAAACAGCAACAAACTGAGAAGGTGTTTAGTTTTGTAGCAGCAGATAATGCAGTAACTAACGCATAGGTGGTAGTGACAAAAGCTAAAAGAGGGAAACTGCAACAAACTATAAATATAGTTGTTTTTAAAAAGATCATCAGCTGTGAGAATAAGAGGAAAAAAATTACTGTATTATACAGATATTATGCATGGGGCAATTTGGTAACTATTCTGAGTTTTAAAGCTCAAGAAATTTGGTCTTTTATACATATTGTTAGAGACTTTTTGTTACTTAGCATTTGAAATTGAGGGACTGATGAAACTTCTGGAACTGTGTAATAAAAATAATTATTTATCTGTGGAACAATTAGTTGATTCCGATAGTAACTGAAATGTTACAAAATGCTATTTTTTCAGTTTACAACCAATGAACTGGAAGAAGTGTGTGTTAAAAATGCATGTAGGATTTGTGTGAAATTGTTCATAATATTGTTCATAATATTGTGAATGTTAGGAATGAGAGAAACTTATTGAATGGAGGGTAATTGGAAGCTGTTTTCAAATGTGAAAAAGAAACAAAACATGGTGAAACACTTGTCAAGTGTTACTTGGCTGGTCATAGAGGGACTTTAATATACGCTGGCCAGCCTAAATCACGTTTTTTTTGTGGGGACTTTTCCTATTTTAATTAATGATCGTGACAATGTACAAGGTAACCAGTGTGGGGAGAATGGACATACAGCAAGAAGGTGCATGCCTGAATGCAGGTTGTGTATATTATAAAAAAAAGGACACTTTTGGATGGATTGTTAAGAGAAAGAGAAAAAAACATACACAAAGGACAACAAGAGACTAGGGGAGAGGGGAACTAGGTGAAGAAGAAACCGTAGAAAACAAATATGGTTGGAAGCTGGAACAATATGAGCAAAAGATGACCGACTTTAATAATTGGCTTAGTTTCTGGTGTCATTCTAAGGGCATGTAATATTTGTCAGCATGGAAGGAGCTGGTCAACTGACTATGCTGCTTGGCCAGGGATGGTCTGCACCTCTCTCCTCTAGGCTTTCAAATATTAGCTAAAATTGTGTCCTCCCCCATAGTGCCATTTTTAGTCAATGAAACTAATGAATCAAACTAAAAGTACTTCCAACATAGCAAATCAAAACCAAGAAAATCTAAAGGTGTTACTGCTCAATGCTAGGAGTCTAAACAAAAAACTCCACTCCCTAGAATCTCTCTCCAGCCTAGAGAATGTTGACATGGTTTAAAGCTGTGGAGAGTGCACTGACTGTGCAAGGTTATAATGCCTTCCACACATTTAGACCAGCTAGTAGACAGACAGGGACTAAAGGTGGAGATGTCTCAATTTACATCAAAAATAAATATATGTCAAAGCTGATCAATAAGGGCAATAACTTTCAAATCACTATAGGCAGAATTCTATACCACTTCCTTGCAAGCTGTAGGTCCCCTTCTTCTTCTTTCAGCTTTTTCCCGGTTAGGGGTTGCCACAGCGGATCATCTGTCCGCTCATGATTGGCAGTGAAGTTTTACGGTGTCGAGTTGCCAGCCCGGCACCCAACCTTCCACAGAAGGAACACACACACACACACACACACACACACACACACACACACACACACACACACACACACACACACACACACACACACACACACCTAGGGCCAATTTAGAGTGTCCAATCCACCTACTGCATGTCTTTGGGATGTGGGAGGAAACCGGAGCATCAGGAGGAAACCCACGCGACCACAGGGAGGACATGCAGACTTCGCACAGAAAGCACCCCAGCTGAGAATCAAACCGGAGAACCTCTTACTGTGAGGCCCAGGAAATCCATACAATGTATTTAAACTTACTGGAAGCACTCACATCCAACCTAATATTATATTCATGGGCGGCTTTAATTATCCCACTATTAACTGGGAATCATATACAACATCAAACATACAGGCATCAAGCTTCCTGGATTTTGTTAACAAAAGCTCCCTGGACCAAATTGTCAGTACATCAACCAGGGGTACAACCATACTGGATCTGGTCCTCATTAATAGAGGAGAGTTCTGCACACCCCTTAATGTAACGCCTTCTCTGTTAAGGTCAGACATCAAAATGGTCTCCTTTGAAGTAAAAATAAAATTTGGAACCCCAGTTAACCATGGAATATTCAGGAACTGCTCTAAGGCTAACTTTCTACTATTAAGTGATAACCTGGCAAAATGTTAGGCCACCATAAACCCCAAGAATGCTGCTGCCTATGTGGATCTGTTCACAGAAACCCCATGCAAGCATGTTAATAGCTGCATAGAGGCACTTGTACCCACCAGGAAGAAGTACAGAAGTAACTCAAAAAACAAGCCATCCTGGTGAACTCACAGTATCAGTAGGCTGTATAACAGAAGGAAGAAAGTCATGGCAAAAATTAGGAAGTTCAGCACCCAGCTCATCAAACTTGGCAAATACTTCAGAGGACAGAGTCTCTACCAAAGCCAAATTTGAAGTAAAGTTGATCTCCCAGGTCAAGGATAACCACAAGGCATTATTTACCTATGTCTGCAACCTCAAAAAAAAAAAAAAATTCAACATTGGGCGCAGAGCTCACTGTTAATGAAGCTGCCTATACTGAGCCAAAATACATAGCAAACCTAGTGGCCAACAAATTCAGCTCCAGCTTTACTCCTCCCATCTCAACCTTGCCCCAGGAAATATCAAATACAACTCTCCCCTGCTATCACTGGAGAATAGGTCTTTAATGCTTTGTCTAAGGCAAGGAACACTATATCAGTGGGCCCAGACAGTATTCCAGGATGCCTTCTAAGTAGCATGAAACATGACCTATCAGGTCTTCTGGAATTCCTTTTTAACTGTTGCCACTAAAAAATTTTATGCCTCATTAATGGAGAACAGCAATAGTCATCCCTCTGCACAAAGGTGGGCCATCTACAGACTATCAAAACTGCGGACTTGTAAGTCTCACTAGTCTCATATGCAAAGCAATGGAAATGATCGATAATGACATAGTAAACCTCCAGATAGTGGACCCAACCCAGTTTGGTTTCGTCAAGGGCAGGTCATGCCTACTCAACCTGATAAACTTCTTTTAGAAGTTCACCAAAGCAATGGATGATGGCAAAATTGTTCACACTGTGTACCTTGACCTGGCCAAGGCATTTGACACAACACCCCACTCAGGCATTGTTGACAAACTCAGGAGGTTAGGTACAAACCCTTATGTCACTTGGTGGATAGCTAGTTGGCTCACAGACAGGACCCAGAAAGTTAGAAATCGGGAATCAACCTCTGCAAGAGACCAGTCACAAGTGGAGTCCCTCAGGGATCAGGCTTGGGACCTCTACTTTTTTGTCATTTACTTCCCTGAAGTCAAAGCCAATGTCAGTGGCCTCTGGATGACTGAATTTGCAGATGATTGTAAATTAGGAACTGTCATTGAATCCCTCACTGACACAAATGTTCCCAGGAAGGGTTGACATAGACAAATAGCTGATGTCAGAGCCATGGACTAAAACTAAAAGCCAAGAAATGCATAATAGTATCCTTTGGGAGGTTATCCATTTCAGGTAACTATCATATTAATACTACACCCCTTAGAGATGACCCAGTAGCCATAGGCTTGGGAACATTCATTGGCAACTTTCAATGTCTCAAATTTAACCATCACATGTCTACAGTAGTGAGGAAATCATTCTCTGCTGTGCAGCTTGTAAACAAAGGTATGGCATCTAGGTCTAAGGAAGTAATTGTTCCACTGTATTTGACATTCATCAGACCTATCATTGAGTACAGTGTCCCCTTTGGTATGTACCCAACCAGGCATATCCAGCAACTGGATCATCCACAGAGATTCCTCACTGAAAGAATACAGGGCGTAAGTAACATTTCGTATGCAGACCGCCTTAAGGTCCTATCCCACTATTCTGTTTCCTACAGGCTCTTGAGGGGAGATCTATGCTTGATATACAGAACATTGTCAGACCCCACTTTGATGGACAAACAGCACCAGAATTACCCATTCTAAAGACTTAAACCTTGCTTGTGATATTAACAGGACCTGCTAAGAGAGACAGGTATGTATCCCAGATACTACCCCTTGTCTGGAACAGGCTTCCCACCCACGTGAAGCAAAGTTCCTCCACAATCCAGTGCAAGTGTAATTAGGACAGTTGGATGGGGAACAGGAAATTCATTCTTGACTTGACATCTATGTCACAAATGGGCACTGGCGGGCTGTAAATGGTTAATTTCCCAGGCCCCTGCTTGTAAACGTTTCATCTCCCAAGCCCCTGCTTTTAAATGTTTCATCTCCCAAGCCCCTGCTTACACTTATTAAGGGCACAAGAGTTTGTCAGAGATTTGGGATGCATGGCTAGGCTTAAAAAGGCCCTTGTGGGTATTAGCCTAGTAAACACCTATGAACCAGTGAACCTATTAGAAAAAAATATGGAGGGGAAAAATGTGTGTGTGTGCATGCTGGCTAAGGGATCAGTAGAAGGGATTGATATTAAGTTTTTGAAGTTCTAGCCAGTGAAAAATCTTAGTCTGAGGAACAAGTATTATGGATTCTGAAGAAAAAAAATATTAATTTGGGGAAAGAATAAAAATCAGAAAACAAAAATGTAAAAGTATTTCTTCTAAACATATAAAGAAGGATAAGCAAGAATTTTAGAGTACTTTCAGTAAAAGTGAACAGTGTTAACACTGTAAGAAGGTTACAGATACTAGAATAATGTGCTAAATGTGATGCGTATCTTATTCTGTTAGAGGATGCAAGATCCCTGTCAAATGAAGAAAGACTGCAAACTGAAAAATTGTGGAGCAGAAATATTATATGGAACTTAGGAATTGAACATTGTTCCAGAGTTGATGTGTTGTGTAAAAAACAATGACAATACTAGATATAACACTGGTAAGGATAAGAAGGTTAACTGTTGTGGATGTGAGATGGAGAGAAAATGTTTATAGAATTATAGCATATGTATATATGTGTATATATATGTGTATATATATATATATATATATATATATATAAAACTAGCAAGGAAAGAGAGAATCTGTTTCATCAAATATTAGACTATGTATTTTTTAACATGAACATTATAATTGGTGGGGACTTTAAGTGTGATTTAAGGGGAAAATATAGACAGAAATAGAAAGATGTAAAAATACAGGAAGTGATAAAATGTGGTAAATTATATGTGAAGAACAAAAGTCAGTGGACTTATAGTAGGGGCACTTGGATCAGAAATTATTTTGTATTATCAGAATGCTTGGGGGTAGCAGATGGTCATATAGTTATGATGGATTTTTCAGGCCGTTTAGCAATATGGATGAAGGTGATGGAAGAGAAGGAGTATATTAAAATAGGAAAGGGAATAAAGAGAATAAATGAGAAATTCTGGGATGAAATTTGGGAGTGGGAAGTAATGCAGATATCGACATCATATAACCATGAAGGACTTCTATAAAAACAAGTCTGAATGGTAGATAGAATTTAAAAAGAAGTATAAAAATGTTTTTTTTTCCATTGGCAGGGTTTTTTATAAGAAGGGAAGAGAAAGTGAAATATGGGAAAATCTATAGATTCCAAGATGGCTGCACATTAAGTAACAGCTTAACTCTAGCTCTCCTAATTTGAAAACAGAAACTCAATAGAGAAGGCCAGTAGACGTTTGTGTTTATGGGTAAATTTTAGTAACTGGCTAGTAAGTGTACTGCCTGGATGCCAGGAAAAAAGAAATACAGAGCACCTGGAAAAAATCAGTTGCACAAAGTGAGGAAGGAAACACTAACTAGGGAAAGTTCTGCAACTGTTCAGTAAAAAGAAGTGCAACCTCCAGACATGACTTCAATAACCTGCAGGACGATATAAGACAACTACACACAGACCTGGTTAAAATAAACAAAAAATGATGATGGAGTGTATCAACAAAAGCCTGGAAAAATGGAAGAAGCTTTAAACAGATGTTCAGATGGGGTGATAAAGCTGCAAAAATCAGAGGGTGAAATTAAGAAAAAGTTGGTTGAATATGAGGCAGCACAGGAAGACATGTTTCAGAAAATAATAGAATTAGAGGACAAAGCACGTAGGGAAAAACTGAGATTTTCAGCTATACCATAGAAGCTGGAAGGAACAGACTGCATTCATTTTATAAAAGTACAAATAAGCAACTGGACTGGTATTCCACAGCAGGAGCTGTTAGTTGAAAGGCTGCATTATATGTATGCTCCAAACCTGGCTATGAGAAAGCAACCTAGACCTTTAATAGTAAAGATGCAATCCTACCAGCAGACGGAGTTGATTCTGATAAAACTTTGGCAGAAGGACAAAATACTAAAAGTGGGAGACAGCAGAATGTTCTTGGAGAATGATTACTCATTGTATACCAGGCAGAAGAGAAGTAAATTCATTCCACTTTACAGAGAATGTCAAGATGCAGGTGTGAGATTCAAACTGCTGTACCCAGTTGTCTTCAATGTATTCTTCCCTGGAGGGACAGAATCATTGTTTGATGAAGTACATGTTAAGGACGACATACAAAAGTTTGTCCAACAAAAAGTGAGCTGTGAAACAGAGGAATATTCTACTACTTGTTCTGGTAATAAAGACCACATAAAGACTGTATCTGTGAAAAGTTTTCCACTGTTTCAATAGAAAATGTTGGAGAGAAGGAAGAGACCAAAAGAACTGAGTAGAAGAATCGAGAACATATTGAAAATGAAGTAGAGACAGAATTTGGGAGATGGAGATGAACAGTAATAAAACCAGTAAACTTAATGTGGGATCACAATGCAATAATTATATTTGTGAAACAAGACATCACAAAAAATCTGGAAATATTGGACTTTTTCGTAATTTGTTGGACTTACCCATCTTTGTCATTAATGTTTGAAAAAATGCTTTGGGGAGGGGAAGAGCGGGGAGAAAGTTAACTGTAAGTAAAGAAAACATTTTTTCTTAATAGTACTATTTTTGTGGTGCATGATTTTCTTTGCATGTCATAAAATAGTTTTCTCAGTTATTTTTAAGTATAATGGGGATTGTAAAGAGGTGCTGCTGTTCTTTTTTCCTTTCCTTCTCTCTTTCTTCTTCTTCAGTTTTAAGAAATGTAGGCACTGCAATGTAGACAAAAAAGACCTGGTTAAAAAAAGCATGATAAAAGAAAAAATAATGTGCTTTTTCTCATTCTTGTATGGGGGAATGACTACATTAAGGACCTTAAATTGATTTAATATGTTTTAAGAGAAAGCAAGTATATTATGAGGCTTTTTTTCTAGTAAATTAATGTAAGCTTAGTAGCAGTTCTGTATCTGGCCCTCATGTCTCCATGGAGACAATCTGATAATGAGAAATTGGCTGTCTGGTTCTCATGTCTCCATGGAGACAATCTAATAAAGAGAACTTAGTTACATTCTGGTAGACAGTGATTGGCTTGGAGGGGGGAGAAAAGATAAACTGGCTATGAGATAATGTTCTCTGAAAGCATTCAGGGGTTTTCCCCACCGGGAGAGACATAGGTTCATAGGTTGGTACTAGGCTATCAGCCCTAGGGCCTATACAAGCCTAGCCAAACAATTCATTGGATATTTCTTCCCACAATATTTACTTCCTTGGACCCCTGTCTAGCAGGGCAACTGACATGATCCCCAGGGTGAATTTCCTATCTCCCATCCAGTCAGTTGAAGAGGGCCAAAGAGGTGCTCTGCTTGATGTGTATAGGCAGTCTGTTCCAGAGAATGGGGAGTTTCTGGGTCAGGAACATATCCTTTCAGCATATTTTGATCATTGTGATGACAAGGTTTAGATCCCTGGAGTGTGTGGCTCTGAGGGATTGGGATTTCTTTAAGTGGTGCATGTCCAACAGCTCAGGGTTTGACATGGCCTTGTATGCTAAGCAGAGATCACCTCTGAGTAGACTATATGCTACGGAGTATAGCTGTAGTTTTTTCCAAAGATAAGACAAAAGCAGTTAGCATGTAGTAGAAGCACAGGCTGTACTATGCGTCTTAGCAGGGATGACCTTTTAGGTTAAAGGTCAAAGGGATTCTGTTATTAAATGCTTAACTTCTCTTGTCTTTTTTCTCCCTGTTTACAGTCCCTGCTATGAATAAACAACAATACCGCATTTAAAATATTTAAAATCAGCTGCTTCTCTCCACTAGAATAGTACCTTACTACTGTAGTGGTTTCACTTTTAAAAAAAATGTTACCCTGCCCTAGAAAACCTTGCTGCAGTCTCCAATTCGTTGATGTCATCAATGCCAAATAATACAGGTAGTTTTCTGGCCAGTTCCATCCCTAAAGTGACAGCACCATGACCGTCCTAGAAACCCACCCATGCTGTGATGTCACAGCTCCCATGTCCTTCCCCTACCCATACAGAAAGTAAAAGGCTAGAGCAAGGAAACAGTACATGAGTCAAGTCTCCTGCTGTGAGCTGTCAGTCACAGCAGGTAACAGCTCAAATTACCCTTAGCACTTTGTCAGCTAGAGAAGTTAGTGTGAAGGGGGATGGGAGATGAATCAAAGTAGTACAATTCAGGCTTCACAAAAGACTGCAGTTTAGCCATTCAGAAAAAAGCAGCAGTAAAAAGCACTTTGAAAGTCTGTTCTGTGTAGTCATTGAATGGCATGAAATGTTACTTAAAACTAATTGTCTGAAAGGCAGCAGTATATGCATGTATAATCAATGCAGTAACAGGAGCTTTAGGAAGAAAGAGGCCTGCATGATGTAACATTTTACAGAAAGCACTGCATTGTGGGGATACCCAGAGGCAGACTAAACAATCAGGATCACTTCAAGATACTAGACCCATGTGGTTAGACTCAAAATTAAGTATAAAAATATGTAAAAAAACCTGTAAATAGTCCCAGAGTGGTGTTAAAATGTAGGAAACACCAAACCATGATGAAATAAACATCTTTTTTAAGTCTGTGTGTGTGGTTCTCCTTTAACTCAAGTCTGTCAGTGTGGCTGTCAGTTTGGGGAATTTGTTCCTATTAGGAGGGTAAAACTTAAATATTTGAAGATGTATATAGGTTTCTGTGTTGGTAATAAATTAATAGGTTTTGGGGGGTACCGGGGGATTGTTTGTTTTTTTTCTATTTCTTGTTTGAGGGCTTTCAATAAAACAAAACATTTTGTAAGATGTGACATAGGCTCAAATGAATATGACAAGAAAGAACTATATAAAGTTCAACCTACCGAACAATGTATGCATGTAATACAAAAGCTGGAACTAGACATTTACCAAAAAAGGTATTGTATATAAAAGATGGGAATAATAACTTTTTAATACAATGATGCTTTCTGTAATGTCTTTAAATGTTAATGGTCTCGCAGATAAATACAAAAAATAAAGAATAGTGAACTATATTAAAAATGTAGAGTGCGAATAGGTATGATACAGAAGACACCCTTGGAAAGAACTTAACATGTGAGTTTGATAAAGAAAGGTTTTCAGGATGGTTATTCAGCAGAATATCTGGGACAAAGGAAAAGAGGAGTACTTATATTAATTGCAAGAGCAGCTCCAATAGGGACAGAAGAGGATAAAAAAGACGCTACTATAGATTTAAGTGACTGGTTGAGGCGAACAGACTTTGAATTTGAAAAACAAGCAAACTGGACAATAGTGTGTCATACCAAGGTATGATTTATAAACTGAAAGACTGCTTAATGAAATTTAAATCTTTAACCATGGACAATTGGTTTCTTAAGGAGTGCATTATATGTAAAAGGGTACCATGGGGGACTATGTTTAAATAAGTTCTCTAACAATGTTTTAGAAGAGACAGAAATGTTTATTGAGATTGTGACTATATTAAATGAGAGTGGGTTGGCTATAATGAGAGTCCTGGTAAATGCTAATAAAAAGTGCTTGAATGCATTACAAGATGAAATACTGGAGTTAAATTTGCGTATACAGGAAGATTTACTATATTCCATAAGAAAAAATATGTATTTCTGTTTTTTATGATGTGGATATGACTGTCAAAAAAAACAAAAAAAGAAAAATCGCTAAACTTGAAAGAGATGAAAGAGAATATCGGGAAGGGAGAGCTTATTCAATGTTTTTACCTAAGGGTAAGGGGAAACCCTTAGTAAGGGATGATAAGGACATAACAGAAGGGGAAGGAAGCCAGGGAAAAAGTAGAGCTAGGGTCCCTTTAGAGACATCTCCCACCCAGGAGATCCCTGAGGCTTCAGAACCAAGCATCACGGCCTTCATATGTCCAGGTAACTTGGTGACCTCAACATTACAACAAGGGTCAGGGGAACAGAAGGAGGGTCACTTGATGAATACAAATAGTAATGCAAGTAGTAATTCCAACATCATTTGTAAAAAGGGTTATGTGTATGAGTATGACAATTTCCATGTTTTCAGTTATATGACATGGTTTTGAATGTTTCCCACTTTAAGCTTTTGAAAAGGTTTTACTTTTATCCCTGCTAAGAAATGGAAATTATCAGAGACTTTGATAGATATAAAGATGTTTATAAGGAATTTAAACCTGGAGGAACTTTTTTGGATACAGCAACTATCTTTTTCTAATAAGAATTCAAATAAAAAAGTGTATTTAATCCACCTCTTCATCCAATGTTAAATAATTTTGACACCTTGGTGGAGAATGAGATAACTAATTATTTTAAAACTAGAAGATGGTACAAGGGTAATATGACCCAAGAAGAAAAAGTATTGTTACAGACTTTGAATAATAGGGATGATTTAAGAATTATGAAGTTGGACAAAGGGGGTAGGTTGGTTATTATGTGGCAATGGAGCTATACTGGTAAAATGTTAGAAATATTGAACACCGAAGAAAGGTATTCCCAGGTGTCTCGTAATGAAATAGAATTGGCATATAGGAGGATTGATTTAATTTTAGAAGACAGCTTATTACAATGGGTGATTAATTAGAAATTGTATAATTATTTACATGTTAAAAAACCTGTGATAACTGAAATATTTGGAATCCCAAAGGTTTAGTAGCTTTCGCTGGTTCCAAAACCCAAGCCCTAGCTATGTATATAGATACAAAATTAAAACCATTTTATGTCTTAAATGTAAGATGTAAATATACAGACCCAACTGATATTGCCAACATCCTGGCAGATAGGTTCAGTGCTAACTTTACCCCCCTCTCACCCCCTAAAGAGCCCATCTCTATACCGGAAGAATACAAAGTACCTATAATCACGGCTGCACAGGTAAAAACCACACTCTACAAAGCCAAGAACACAGCATCCATGGGACTAGACAACATCCCAGGCTGCATTCTACACGAACTACAGAACAAACTGGCACTCCACCTAAGTACCATCTTCAGTCATAGCCTCACCTCAGGCTTTGTGCCCACTGAATGGCACACAGCGACGGTTATCCCACACCACAAGGGGGGAGCCACCACGGACCCTGGAAACTACCACCCCATTAGCCTGACGAACCTGGTCTGCAAGGCCATGGAACGTATCATCATGGAACTTATAAACAAAAATATTGGTAATCTCCAAACTCTGGACACCACCCAGTTCAGGTTTATAAAAGGCAGATCATGTCTCCTAAACCTGATAGACTTCTTTGAAGCAGTCACCAAAGCCGTAGACGAGGATAAGGTGGTTCACACAGCCTATCTAGACCTTGCCAAGGCTTTTGACACCATCCTCCACTCTGGAATTATAGATAAATTCACTAAACTAGGTACAAGTCCCTATGTCACAAGATGGGTTGCCAACTGGCTCGCTGAAAGAACCCACACTGTGAAAGTAGCAGACTGCAAATCCGACTTCAGCCCAGTGACAAGTGGAGTACCACAGGGTTCAGTCCTTGTTCCTCTCCTGTTTGGTATCTACTTCTTTGAAGTATAGGCTATCACAGAAGGTCTTTGGCCAACAAAGTTCGCAGATGACTGCAAACTAGGAGCCATAATCAAAACTCCTAATAATGTGGACATCCTACAAAAGGGCCTCACTGAGACAGATGCCTGGTATCAAATCCATGGTCTCAAGCTCAATGCCAAAAAGTGCATTGTCATCCCCTTTGGTAAAAACTCTGTACCCATGAACTACAACATAGGCGGTAGTATACTTAACACTGAAAGTGTGATAAGAGACCTTGGGACACAGGTGGACAGTAGTCTCTCCTTTGATAATCACATCACCACAGTAGTCAGGAAATCCTTCTACATGGCACACCTCATCACAAAAGGTTTCTCATCCAGGAAAAAAGAGGTCATTGTTCCCGTCTACTCATCACTCATTAGACCCATTATAGAGTACAACGCCCCTTTTGGTATGCACCTCACAAGACATCTACAACAACTGGAAAGGCCGCAGAAATACCTCACAAAGAGGATTACCAGCCTCAAACAGATGCCCTACGCAGACCGTCTCAAAAAACTCCAGCTTTACTCCGTCGCATATCGTCTAATCAGAGGTGATCTCTGCTTAACATACAAAGCTATGTCAAACCCAGAGCTGTTGGACTTGGACATGCTCCACTTAAAGAAGTCCCACCTTGTCACCACAATAAACAGAACATGCCGGAGGGATAGATTCCTGTCCCAGAGACTTCCCTTACTCTGGAATAAACTACCTATCTGTATTATCTGTATCAAACAAAGCTCCTTATTAGTACTCTTCAAGAAGAATCTTGATGACTGGATGGGAAATAGGAAATTCATCCCGGGGATCACTTCTGTGGCTCATCTCGACAGTGGCACAGGAAAATAATTTTCTTGGGTGGCAAAAGCCAGGGTACCTTTTTGGCTGGGCTTGTATAGGTCCTAGGGCTGATAGCCTAGTACCTACCTATGAACCTTATATGAACACATTCTAAGAGATTCATGGGATCTGTTAATTTACATGGGGACACTGGGATTTGATAATAAGTTTATTTTTGTAACAATAGATGTAAATGAACTTTTTTCAGTTATTCCCCAACGTTTAGGTATGTCTTGGTTCGACTAAATGTTGTTCGAGTTCACTTTCTTGAGTAATGATGATTTCAGATTAATTATAGAAAGTATGGAGCTTGTTTTAAAAAACAATTTCATATATTTCCAAAGTGAATATTACAAGCAAGTGAATAGGGTTGCCATGGGCGCAGCATGTGCCCCTGCGTATGCTAATATTATATTACTGTATTGGGAAAAGAACTATGTATTCATTTCTGAATTCTATAAATATATTAAGGCATATTATCGTTTTTTGGATGATATCCTAGTAGTGTGGCAAGGGCCAGTTGATTACATGAAAGATTTTTTGGAATAATCAGAAATGACCACTGATCAAACATTCAGTATTTGGATGCTCAAATTATAAAGGACAAAATAAACCAGAAATCTGTGTCTAGAATATATAGAAAAGACCATTTTCCATCTTTTAGCTACACTTTCAGAGTAATCTTACTTTCAAAAGAAAAATATTGTCAAGGGCAAATGGTCAGAGCTGCTCGTATGACCTCTTGTAGAGAAGACTTGATTGAAAAGTTAAACTTCATTGAAAATTTATTTATATGCAGGGAGTACCCAAGATCTTTAACTGACCCAATAAAGCATGAGATTTTGAGGGGATGGGGTAGTAAATACATTCCCTTGATTAATGTGTGTGAGTTGACAATTAATACCGTGGTGGAGAGAGCTGATGTTAACATTTATGGGGATTCATTTAATACCATAAGGGATACTGACACATATTTTGTCACAACACAGCTCAAATAAGACAAATTATTTTTAAATATTGGAGTATGTTTGTCACTTTGCCTAATAGTTTGAAGGTGCTTAGATACCCCCTAAAGTTTAGTTTTAGGAGGGGTGCCAACCTCAAAAATATATTTGAAAACTCGGTTTATCAAAATTATACTGGGTTGAGTTGAAAGAAAGGAACTTTTAGGTATGGAAGTTGTCCACAATGTTTTCTGGTAGCCAGTAGAGCAGAGTTGTTTTTGGCCAGTAAAAATAGATTTATTTCTGCAGATGGCAATTACAACTGTTATTCTAAGGGTGTGATATACATGGCATATTGCACCTTGCGCTTATGCATATTATATTGCGAAAACTAAACAATATCTAAAGCAAAGAATATATGAACACCTTTACGACATCAGTAAGAAAAAGGAAACTAATGTGTTATTCAGACATACTAATGTATGTTATGAAGCAAATTACAAATTCTGGGTTATTGAACAAATAAAACCTTTTCAAAGGGGAGGGGTTGGGAAACAAAGTTAAAATACCTTGAATTAGTATGGCAGCTTAATTTAGATGCCTGTACCAGTCCAGGGTTGAATGACCATGTCTCTATAGTACCAGCCTTAAAGTTGAAAGCTTTAGTATATAAATTAATTTTTACTTCACATTATACATACATATAAAAGTAGGTGTTGTTATTTTTGGTAATCATTTGTTATAATGATAGCATTTTTTTAAGAAAAGGGGATTTTAAGCGTTTAATTGTTAATATGATAGACATTTTAGCCAGCCAATGTAAGCCTAGTTTTCTGTTTTTTGAGTTTGCTTTTAACCAATTAAATCAGTATATTGACTATTTAAAGTGTTTGATGGTAGGCAATTTTATTCTGATGAAGTTTCCTGGAGTGAAACGAAAGTGCTTAATCTGCATCTGTATTAAACAGTTTTTCATACAGTGTTGGTGTGGTCTGTGCTATTTAACAAGGGGTGCGATCCTTTATTGGCTTCCTGTTCTGCCATGCTGGGTGTTGTGTAGTATTGCATTAGGATAGAAAAGATGACAATGGCTAAGGGGCTACTGGCAAGGGAGGAGGATTACAGTAGCATGTATTTATATTCCACCTAAAACTGACGTAATGGAGCTTAAGAAAATTATAGGAGAAATAATCAGTTTTTAGCAAGGATTATTATTTATAGGTGGGGACTGGAGTTTGATTTGTAGCATTGAAGATGTGTCTGGGGGGCCCAGAGGGAAAGTATATTGAAGAAATTTATGAAAATATTTGACAGGGAAGATGTGAATTCAGAAATAGGATTTCAGAATAAATTTACATATTATTCCCCAAGATATAAAAACTGGACTAGACAGAATTTACATTTCACAGGAACATGTGCATTTAATTGAAGGTATTGATACGTACCCAGTTATATACATACCCAGTATTTCAGATCATGTGCCAATGACAACTAAATAAAAACACAGGGTAATGAAATAAAAATGAGACACTGGTGTTTTCCCACCTGTCTGCTAAAAATAGAGTAATTTAAGGAATGGGTTGTTCTTCTTTCAGCTTTTCCCAGTTAGGGGTGGCCACAGCGGAAATCCAGTCCACTAATGATTGGCAGTAAATTTTTATGGTGCCGAGGTGCCAGGTCGATGCCCAACCTTCAACAAAGGCATGCCCATTTACACATGTCTTTCGAAGGCCACTCGACTGCGGGGAGGACATGCAGGCTCCACACAGAAGGCACTCCAGCCGAGAATCGAACGGGAGAACCTCTTGCTGTGAGGCGACAACACTACCGCTGCACCACCGTGGCTAATTTAAGGAATGGGTAGTGGAGATTATTTAGGAGCTAGTCAAGAGGATAGAAATTATTTCTGAAAATATAGCTAGGAAGTGGGATAAAATTAAGGTGGAGTTTAAAAATAAGGTGGAAATAAAAGGAAGGGAGCAATAGTTAAGAAGTAACAAGAATTATTTAGAGGGAATGACAAATGGGGGGATTTTCACAGAACAAGAAGTGGATCAACTGCTGAATGCTAAGCAGGAAATAAGGGATTACCTCGATAAGTTACACAAGTTTAGAAAGATTGCTGCTAAGCAGCTGTATCTGATGTTGTCTCTTTCTTTCCTCCTCATGGTTGGGTTACAGATCTGACCCTTGGATCAGACTTGATAGGATTTTTACAGACTAGGATCCAAGTCTTGAGCTCCTCTAACTTCCCATGATGCACTTCCTTTGCCTAACTACCTCAGATCTCGTTTGCCGCTAGCAATGACAGATGTGGTTTCTTGACTTTCGAGCGTTTTCATGATATTAGCTGTAGGATTTCTACATTTGTCTCCAGTCTTCTCAGATAAGTGCCCTTTTTTCCTCCCCTTACATAGTAGTGCAGGGTTAGAAACTTTACTTTCTTCTCCTTGTTCTGATATTGGGCTTTGCCCTCAACCCCCGCCCCCAAGCTGTTTTGCTGTTTTTTAGGCCTGTTTTTCCTTCGGTGGTAGTTGTTTACAACAATTTTTTTTCAGTCACTCTGTTTTGTTCAGCTTTTTTGAGTAGGTTTGTTGTACAGTAAAATAGTTGCCTTTGCTGTTATTGCTGTGGTGGTGTTTGGTTTGTTTTTGTGGTGTGATTTGCTGTACTATGATGGATAAACCAGTGGGTTTTAAGAGGTACTCCGAATGCGGTTGGAAATTCCTGCATTCCAATGCACACATTTTACGTGTCTATTGCCTTGGCCCTGACCATCTGCGGCCAGCTTCCTCCATCTGCAAGGGCTTCAACCCTAGGGCTATCACTGACTGCAAAACTGAACTTATCCTCAAGGGTCTCTTGCCTGCTTCTTCAGGTTTCTCTCCAGGGGTTCAACCCCCCTCCGAGTGTGACAGGATCTTCCGAATCCAAGAAGCAGCCTCAAAAGTCTTCTAAGGTGTTTTTGGTATTTTTCCTGAGACCTTCAGATCCGACAGACTTGCATCTCAGATCGAGTTCTGCACTGATTAATCTGAAGTACTCATCAGATCTGACTGGTACTTGCCTGATCGTAAGTTCTCATGAAGCTACTACTTCCACCTTGGATCTTAAAGCTATGAATCTGAAAGCTAGGTGTCCCACACCGGTGCTAGGCATGAAGGCTGCTTTTCCCCCGGTCTTCTAGGAGCCTTTCAGAGGTTGCCATAGACCGGATGGTCTGGAAGATTCTTAAGACTCAGATGCAGTTGTGGTTTTCTCTGCTCCATCCCCTCTGGGATCTGCGAGGGTTTCCATCTAAGCTCAGTCTCCTTCTCCAATTCATCCCTTGGTAATGGAATCCAGGATCATATCCAGCTGAGAGAGCTGGGGTCGTGTATGAGGAACTACCCTCCTTCTACTCCGACTGTCGCCCTGACTTCCTCTGCTCTGATGGTGTCGGATCACAGTGGGTCTCAGATCCATGAGAAGGGGTTCAGCTCCAACTATGTCGGAGTCATCTCTTCCTTTCAGCGCTTCGGTGCTGAACAGCTTGGATCCAATTCTACCTGGAGCCCATGGCTCTGGGATTCCTGCCCTTTTTTCTTCAGTAGCCTCGGCTCCTGTGGAAGTGGTGAGGGATTCACTGGGTCCTTCGGTGTACCAAGTTGTGGAATGGGCCTTCTGTTGCCATAGGGATTTGGTCTCTCTGAGCTATGAACCTTCCCGCCAACCCCCTTTGGATCAGAAACTTGAGCTTATCATGTATGGCCAAAGTCAGCCCATCCAGACAAGCCTGTAATCTCTACCCATACAGGGAGCACTCTCTTTTTTCCAAGACCTCCCCTGAGCATCCCACAGAGGAGATCCCTTGTAAGAGGATATGCAAAAGGAGGCACATTGACTCCCCTTTGGAGTCTTATCACTGAGGATATGGATCTGATGAAGGGGAAAGATGCCCCAGATCACCACTGGAGGTTGTCTCCTTTGGAGACATTTTAGAGATCCTGAGGCAGAGAGGTGGTTGGTTGGCCCAGCCTCCTTCTTTGGAAGAGTCCTTGTTTTTAGAGGCTTTTGGGACGGACCCAGCTACATCTTGGGTGGTCCCCCAGTGGATGAACTCGTGGATTTGGTGTCCCACCAGGCCTGTAAGGTGCCAGACTCCGTTGAACCGATTTCTAAACTTCTGGACACATCTGGACAAATTTTTATCTCCACCTAAGGGCAGACCATATTGGACCAAGGGCATTCCGGTTGATGCCATGGTTGTGGCAGCTGCTACCAAAAAGGAGCTAGCTGAACAGAGCTCCACTGTCCATCCGCCGAATAGGGAGTACAGAGCTATGGACTGTTTTGGTAAGTGTGTTTACTCCTCGGCCACTTTCTCACTGAGAGCATTAAACTACATGGCACACTTTGCTCAGTTGTAGAGGGAAGTGATGAAGGAACTCTTAGACTCCCTAGCAGAGATTGTCTACAGAGGACTTCAAGAAGGACTCCCCCCGACTGAACACTCTTTCATCTTTGTCCAATTCTTCTATGAGGCTTGTCTCCCATTCCACAGACAGTGCCTTACTTGCAGCTGGCTCAGGCTTTGCTATTCGAAGACATGACTGGATGAGGCTTTGTGATTTTGAAGAACCCTTTAAGGTGTCCTTTGTCAATGCCCCGTTAGATGGGTCTTCCCTTTTCAGACCATCTGTCAAAGAGACCCTAACCCGCAGTGAGCAGGAGGGAAAGACCTTGTTGGGGTCAAGTTTTCAACTACTCAGCACACTTTTTTTCTAGGAACCAACGCAATGGAAAGAAAACTTGGTTCCAGAAATCTCAGGGGTCTTCCAGGATCAGTGCAGGGATCCCTCCAGTAGAGGCAGAGGAGGAGGTTTCAGTGGGAGACACCGCCTAGGGGCAGAGGAGCTCCACAGAATCAGGGCTTCAGAGAGCTTTTCTCTAATAGGTCCTATCAGTGCTCCTGAAGCGCTGCCCAACTCCGCATCTCTGGAGGCAGACGGGGGTCGCTTTTCTCTGCAGATATCCCTGCAAATTATAGTATTGATAGCATACCCTTAAAAGTAGACCCAGTGGTGAGGGACCTAGGAACTCAGATAGTAACCTAAATTTTAACCACCAGGTAGCTATGGTAGTGAAGAAATTGTGTGTGGCTCAACTTATAAGGAAAGGCATGGCATCAAGATCAAATGAAGTGATAGTGCCATTGTACTTGGCTCTCATCAGGCCTATAATTGAGTACAGTGCTCCCTTCTGCATGTATCTAACCAGGCACTTACCCCAATTAGAGCGGCCCCAGAGGTTTTTTGCTAAAATATATACAAAGCGTAAGACACAGGTGTTATGCAGACTGAATAAAAACCTTGTCTCTTTAGTTCATTTCATATTGTTTGTTGAGTGGTGACTTATGCATGCCCTATAAGGTATTCTGTGATCCAGCCCTGATAAAAATGTTACATATTTGCAAGAAAAACTGTACAAGGGTTATGTGTTTCATGGATCTGAATCTTATTTGTGACTCTAAAAGAACTCACTGGAGTGACAGATTCATATCCCAAAGCCTACCGCATCTATGGAATAAAACAAAACCCATCCCCACTCTCTTCAAAAAGAATTTGGATAAATGGATGGGGAGCCGTAAATTCACTCTTGGGGTACTGCCCATATCCCTTATTGACAGAGCATCCCATATCTGGGAAAATAAGATATAATATTGTCATATCCTGGGTATTATTGGATAAGCTTGTAAAGGCTCTTGTGCATTTAGCCTCATAATCACTTATGAACCTATTATAATAAATAAGTTACCAGTAAAGGGGAATATGCCACATAAAAAGAAAGTAGAAAGAGTGCATGTATTTCGGGGGGTGGGGAATGCGACAGCAGAGCACGATTTTGGAAATGTAAGTGTAGTGAAACTCTGGAAAAAGTTGTGTGAATAAATTTTTTTAAGAATATTAATGACATAAACAATATATATACATACATACACACACACACATACAGACACACACACATAAATGTTAGTATGATTATGCATCAGTGTTATAAGACTAATGTGTGAGAAAGGTAGATAAGAATTTATTTTATGTAATATGGGTTATTTGGAATAAAAACTGAATAAAGTTTTGTTTAATTGGAAATTGATTTTGGCAGATATATTGTGAAAAATCAGATTATGCTTGTGGAAGGAGGAGTGCGGGTCAGTTATGGATGAAAAATACTGAGGATGTTATAGGCAAAATGATAAACAGTAAAAATATATATATATATATATATATATATATATATATATATATATATATATATATATATATATATATATAAAATAAAAATAGAAATGTGTATATATGTGCCTGCAAACATTTTTAAGTATGTAAATAATGTCGTTAATATTGTATTAAGTAAAGGACCCCTACTCTTTTTGATAGGTGGCATGGGATCTTTTACATCCACCTGTGCTACCACCAATTAAAGGAGATGACCTCGATTTAATGACTTCTCAGAAAGAGGATATATTCAGGAGTGCAGCTCCCCCGAGTATGCCTCACTGCAGTGTCGTCAATCTACCTGGTGTGAGCGTGGAACCCACAGCCTTCTGCAATAAAAAGGCAGTGTGCTTGCTGCCTGTTGCCAAATTGACACTGCAACATATTTTGAAGGCTAAGTACTTCCTCCAGAAACAACTATATATGATACAGTAAGTTTTAACATTAGGTGGGGCAACTATTTTACATTAAAAATGTAGAAAAATATATTTACTAATAAAAAAACAAATGCAAGACAATTAAACAAATGTTCCTATATCTATGTGAAATAATGCCTTCCATGGTGAGCATTATCATGGAAATAATGGATCTTCGAGGGGCACTGCATTATTTCCCTTTTAACAGTCAGCCTTTCATTTATTACTCCTTGGTTAATATATTAACCCAAATATAAATCCTTTGCTGCTGTTTGATAGTCTCCACCTAATCCTTGTTTTTATTTTCCTCCTACATGATGGCCATGGAATACTTTTACTTTTTCTTTTAAAAAATGTATTCCCAAATCTTTCCTTGCTAAAAATGAATGATTACTGAAATCATGTAACATTTTTATGATTGCTGATCAGCAAAAAATGTATTATCTTCTGCCTAATGCAAATTGTATATAATGTACATATAATGCTTCTACAACGTGTGTTAATATTTAAATGCTTGTTTCATTGCTGTCATTTTCACTTTTACTGTTACTCCTGGTAAGTATATTACTTGTTTATTCTTTTACATGTAATGTATTTTTCATGACAGTGTAATGTGTACATTGTATGTGGTGTTTTCTGCGGGACCACGCTGAGAAGGTCATTAAGCTCACTCAATATATCCTGGTCAAAAATTGGAAATAAGTAGATAAAATTATGCCTGCAGTAGTGATCATTTTCTTTGTGCCACACCTCCTTTCAGTAGGTTATTCTTTAATCCCTCCTTTGTCTCTATCACAGTTGCAAGGGAGATGAAGTCTGCCCTAGCACTCAATAGCATAAGAAAGTGAAATATACCCTGCAGAAGATGACAGCTTTTTTGTAAGATGCAGACATATGTTTACTCACACGTAGTACACACACACACACCTACCTATGGACAGTTTAGAAGTTGTCATTTCACCTATGGGATGTGGTAAGAAAGCAGAGCGCTCATTTAAAACCACTGTTGGTATAAGGATGACATGCATACTTTACACAGATTATTTTGAAGTAGTCATGAAGGACATCTGTCCTGATGTTGAAGTAGAAGTATAGCAGCATATATTTTGATGACAGATGAGGAAAACTGCTTTTTAGATTCCAGTACTTCTGAATCAGAAGCATATTCTGCTTAACCAATTTTTGATCACTATTCTGCCTTTTCTATTTCAGTTTCTACCTTCACGTTATTCTTATCTAAACTTCCCCCTTTTCTAATTTACTATTTAATAAATTATAGTGTTTTCCTCTTATTTCGTCTTTCTCTGCATTAAATATTTACAGTATGTTTTTCTTGTCTTCTTTACATTGTGAGTAGCCGCTCAGCATGCTGTTCCTCTTTTACCTTGCCTAATATGGTACTTGTATGTTAAAAAAAACTCTTGCATTTTCTTGTATTTTTTGAAAAAACATAAATGCATCTGTATATATATATATATATATATATATATATATATATATATATATATATATATATATACACATACATATGTAATATGAGTCTATTTTGTTTCATTCAAAGTTCATTTCACTGAATTTCAATTCACCCTGCCCAAATCGCTGAGAGCTCAAATTACTGAAAACTCATTTCATAGTTTCATAGTATAGTACTAGGCTATCTGCCCTGGGGCATTTGTAAGCCTAGCCATAGTGATGTGGCTTTTGCCACTCCATGAAATGGTACAAAAATGTACAGAATAAATCTAGAATACTGTGCCTCTGTCTAGTGGTGACACAGTGAAGGTCCCCTTATATAATAGAATTAGTTTACTGTGCCCCTGTCTAGCAGTGACACAGATGTGACCCCTGGGGTAAACGATTCTCCCATCCACTCATCAAGATTTCTCTTGAAGAGAGTCAGTGATACGAACTGGGATCCTGTTCCAAAGCATGGGAAGCCTCAGGGTTATGAATCTATCCCTCCAGCATGTCCTATTCATACTTGTGCCGAGGTTTAAGTATTTAGCTCTCGTGGTCCTGATGGATTTGGATTTTTGAGGTGGAGCATGTCCATCAGATCCTGATTGGACATGGCCTTGTAGGCAGAGATCACCTCTGAGCAGGCGGTATGCTACTGAATAGAGCTGAAGTTTCTTTAGTCTGGCAGAATAAGACATATGTTGGAGACCCTTGATCCTTTTGGTGAGGTACTTTTGTGGTCTCTCCAGCTGTTGCAAGTGCCGGGTGAGGTATATACCAAATGGGGCATTGTACTCAATAATGGGTCTGATGAGGGAGGAATATAGGGGTACAATGACATCCTTGGATCTGGATGTGAAACCCTTCATGATGAGGTGTGCAAGGTAGAATGTTTTTCTAACCACTTTGGCAACGTGAGTGTCAAATGAGAGGTCACTGTCTACTTGGGTCCCTAGTTCTCTGATTGCTTTTTCCGTACTCAGTGGGTTGCTGTTTATGTGATAATTTGTGGGTACTGTGTTTTTTCCAAAAGGGATGACTATACATTTTTTGGCATTTAGTTTAAGGGTGAGGCCTTTTGTAGGATGTGTGTATCTGCTGGTGTATCGACTATGGCACCTAGTTTGCAGTCATCTGCGAACTTTGTCAGCCACACATGTTTGCTTTAACATCTGAGAAATAAATGCCGAACAAGAGGGGTCTCAGGACAGATCCCTGTGGGACACCACTTGTGACTGGCTTTGAGTCTGACATTGCTCCAGCGATTTTAACTTTATGGGTTCTGTCCTTTAGCCAGTTTGCAACCCATCTAGTGACATAAGGGTTTACTTTTAAGCTGTTTAGCTTATCTATGATGCCTGAGTGGGGTATTGCGAAGGCCTTAGACAAGTCCAGGTATGCTGTATGGACTGCTTTGCCCTCATCAATGGCTCTAGTGACTGTTTCAAAGTAAACCAGGTTTAAAAGGCAGGATCTGCCCTTTACAAAGCCAAACTGGGTGGGGTCAAGCCGTCTGGTCCCCTATGTCTCCGCTTATGAGTTCCATAATGATTCTTTCCATAGCTTTGCAGACCAGGCTAGTCAAGCTTATGGGGTAGTTTCCAGGGTCTGTAGAGGCACCCGGACCACTGTCCAGTGTTCAGGTACATATCCGGCTAAGGTTAAATAGCATTTTATGTGTGGTTTTAGCTCCACTTGGATACCGCCAGATCCCATTGATGCTGTGTTTTTGCTTTGTTTACTCACTTGGACATCTGAGATGACAGGGAGATTACATTCAGCTGGGATAAGTATTTCTTCTTTGGGGTGAAGGAGGCGAAATTTGCACTGAACCTGTCAGGCAGAATGTTAGCAATATCTGTGGGTTCAGTGTATTTTTGTTGTTGTGAACCAACTCTGAGCATATCTGAGGGTTTCACCAGGTTTCTAACATAGCTGAAGAAGGCTTTGTGGTTATCTTTAGTGTCCTTTTTTCTCTAAGTTTGCCTTGGATGTTTTATGAGAGAACGTAGTTTTCTGCTAATGTTGATCAGAGATGTCTTCCCTTCATGGGATTGCAGTAGCTTCCTTCTTTGTTATACAATTTGTTTATGGCTGAGGTCCACCAGACAGGACGCTTACATTTGGTGGAGAGGGACTTGGATTTGTTTGGGATTGCATGATCCATGTGAAGGATTCGGCATTGTGGGATGTGGTATCCACTGGCACAGTGGGCTTAAAGGATACCATCTCAGTCTTAAGAAGAGTGAAGTCTGCTTTTGAGAAGTTTTTCACTGTGGTCTTTTGTGCTGGGGGTGGAGGTGGGATATGTATATCCAGGGTGATTAGTTTGTAGTCAGATCTCACTAGTGAGGGGTATACTTTTGTCCCCATGTTTGTGATGATCAGGTCTAGTATGTTATCTCCCCTAGTGGGAGAGGTGACTAGTTGTTCCAGTGCATTTGAATTTTTGAATTCCAGGAACCTTTGGGCTAGGGTATTAGGGCTAGAATAATGTACCCAATCTATGTTTGGGTAGTTGAAGTCTCCCAGTATGATGGTATTTTGTGATACATTCATATCCTCCAATGTCTTCAGGAAGGCTAAGTGGGGTTCTTGAGATTGGGAGGGTGGTCTGTAACATGCTACCAGTTGTATAGCAGTTTTGCCTATGGTTAGTTGCACCTGTATGGTCTCTGATGCTTCATGTGTTGCTACTAACCTGGAGGTGTGGGTGTCCTTATGAATATGGACAAAAAGCATGGTATAGTCTGGTAGTGCTGGGGTGCTCTCAGGAGCCTTGAACCAGGTTCCAGTTACTGCACAGACGGCGATGTTCTCCATGCTGAGGAGTGCATCAAGTGCCTGCATCTTGAGATTTAGACTTCTGGCGTTGAGCAACATTACCCTTAGTTTTTTCCATTTTTGTTTTCTAAGGAGGTGGGTTTGTCTTTGAGCCTTGCCTAAAAAGCACTATGGGGGGGTGGCAGCCTAGCCAATATCCGGAAGCCCAGTGGTGACAGGTGTAAGCCATCCCAACATATCATCCCAGGCAGACAGACATTGGATCCCCTTAGAATGACACCAGTACTTGACCCAATTGTTAAAGCTGATCATCTTGTCTTTGTATGAATTTCATTTCACTAAAGGAAAGTACTGGCACTGTGTAGAATACTGTAAGGCAAGTAAAAGGTATATGGCTTTTTCCCCACTGTAGTGCAATCCTGGAGTTAGTATATATATATCTATATATATATATCTATATATATATATATATATATATATATATATATATATATATATATATATATAGTTAGGAGGGTTTTGGGTATATATTGTCTTCTGGAAAGAGTTAGTCATTGGTGTTGTAAGTATGCATGTCTATGGTTTAAAATGCATTGATGTTCATAGGTTCATAGGTAGGTACTAGGCTATCGGCCCTAGGGCCCATACAAGCCTAGACAAAAAATGTACCCTGGCTTTCGCCACCCAAGAAAATTATTTTCCTGTGCCCCTGTTGAGCAGAGCCACAGAAGTTATCCCCGGGGTGAATTTCCCATTTCCCATCCAATCATCAAGATTTTTTTTGAAGAGTGATAATGAGGAGCTCTGTTTGATATAGATAGGTAGTTTATTCCAGAGTATGGGAAGTCTCTGGGACAGGAATCTATCCCTCCAGCATGTTCTGTTTATTGTGGTGACAAGGTTAAGGTCCCTAGAGCGTGTAGCTCAGAGGGATTGGGATTTCTTTAAGTGTAGCATGTCCAACAGCTCTGAGTTTGACATAGCTTTGTATGCTAGGCAGAGATCACCTCTGAGTAGGTGATATGCGACAGAGTAAAGCTGGAATTTTTTGAGATGGTCTACGTAGGGCATCTGTTTGAGGCCAGTAATCCTCTTTGTGAGGTATTTCTGTGGTCTTTCCAGTTGTTGTAGATGTCTTGTGAGGTACATACCAAAAGGGGCATTGTACTCTATAATGGGTCTAATGAGTGATGAGTAGAGGGGAACAATGACCTCTTTTTTTCTGGATGAGAATCCTTTTGTGATGAGATGAGCCACGTAGAAGGATTTCCTGACCACTGTGGCAATGTGATTATCAAAGGAGAGACTAATGTCCACCTGTGTCCCGAGGTCTCTTATCACATTTGTGGCATTAAGTAGACTACCAGCTATGTGGTAGTTCATGGGTACAGAGTTTTTACCAAAGGGGATGACAATATACTTTTTGGCATTGAGCTTCAGGCCATGGCTTTGACACCAGGTATCTGTCTCAGTGAGGCCCTTTTGTAGTTTATCCACATCGTTAGGAGTTTCGATTATGGCTCCTAGTTTGCAGTCATCTGCGAACTTTGTTAGCCAAAGACCTTCTGTGTTGGCCTGCACTTCAGAGAAGTAGATACCAAACAGGAGAGGACCCAGGACTGAACCCTGTGGTACTCCACTTGTCACTGGTCTGATGTCGGATTTGGAATCCGCTACTTTCACAGTGTGGGTTCTGTCCGTGAGCCAGTTGGCAACCCATCTTGTGACATAGGGATTTATACCTAGTTTAGTGAGCTTATCTATAATTCCAGAGTGGGGGATGGTGTCGAAAGCCTTGGCGAGATCTAGATAAGCTGTGTGAACCATTTTACCCTCATCTATGTCTTTGGTGACTGCTTCAAAGAAGTCAATCAGGTTTAGGAGACATGATCTGCATTTTACAAATCCAAACTGAGTAGGGTCCAGAGTTTGGAGATTACCAATGTATTTGTTTATGAGTTCCATGATGATACGTTCCATGGCCTTGCAGACCAGGCTCGTCAGGCTAATGGGGCGGTAGTTCCCGGGGTCCGTCGTGGCTCCCCCTTTGTGGAGTGGGATAACTGTCATGGTGCGCCATTCAGTGGGTACAAAGCCTGAGGTGAGG
Source organism: Protopterus annectens (assembly GCF_019279795.1). Classification (NCBI taxonomy): domain Eukaryota; kingdom Metazoa; phylum Chordata; order Ceratodontiformes; family Protopteridae; genus Protopterus; species Protopterus annectens. Next base: position 1,109,935,222 of record NC_056729.1, on the reverse strand, counting down.
CTATGATTGAACATGGTACTTAGGTAGGGTGCCAGTTCATTCTGTAGTTTGTGTAGAACGCAGCCTGGGATATTGTCAGATCCCATGGATGCTGTGTTCTTGGCTTTGGAGAATGTGTTTTTTACCTGTGCAGCCATGATTATAGGAACTTTGCATTCTTCTGGTATAGAGATGGGCCCTCTAGGGGGTGAGAGGGGGGTAAAGTTAGCACTGAACCTATCTGCTAAGATGTTGGCAATATCAGTTGGTTCTGTATATTTAGTGCCATTATGCTGTAACTCACAGCAGATGTGAGTGTTCCCATTTAGATTCTTGACATAGCTATAGAATGCTTTGTGGCTGTCTTTAGAGTCAGTGGCAATTTTGTTTTCATAACTAGCTTCGGAGGATTTTATGAGGGATCTCAGCTTCTTACTGAGTTTGACCAGGGAGTTCCTCCAATCATGGGATTTTACTCTTTTTTGCAACAGTTTCTTTCTTCTGTTGTAGAGTTTGTTTATGGCAGAGGACCACCAGATTGGCTTCCTTTTTTTGGAGGATAACATCTTGGTTCTATTAGGGATAGCATGATCCATGCACTCATGTAAGTGCTTATAAAGTGTATTTGTGTAGGATTCAGCAGTCATACCTCTATTGTCCATCTGCATGGGTGTCATGAAGTTTGCCACTTCTGTCTTAAGAAGTGTGAAGTTGGCTTTTGAGAAGTTTTTGTATGATGGTTTCCCTAATTGGGGCTGGGAGTGGGATGTGGATGTCTAGGCTGATTAGCTTGTGGTCGGATCTGACCAACGAGGAATTGACCTCTGGTGTGGAACACCGGTTTCCTATGTTGGTAATGACCAGGTCTAGGATATTGCTGCCCCTGGTGGGGGTGTGAATAAGTTGATCCAAGGCGTTGGAATTTATGAATTCTAGAAAACGTTGAGCAAAAGAGTTGGTACATGAGTAGTTTTCCCAGTTAATGGTGGGGTAGTTGAAATCACCCATTATTAGGGTGTTGGGTTGTACCCTAATACTTTCCAGTGTATCAAGAAATGAGGAGTGTGAATCCTGGGACATGATGGGGGGTCTGTAGCAAGCTACAATTTGGATTGTGGTCTTGCCCAGAGTTAGTTGCACTTGGATAATCTCGGATGCATTTTTCTGTGCAACTAGCCTGGAGGTGTGGATATCCTTAATGAATATGGACACGCCTCCGCCTTTAGTGCTTCTTTCTGGGTTAGGTGGCCGAAACGTGTGGTATGAATTGAAGCCTGGTAATGCAGGGGTGCTCTCTGGAGCTTTGAACCAGGTCTCTGTCACTGCACAGATGTCAATGTTCTCCATTTTAAGGAGTGCCTCGAGTGAGTGCATTTTGAGGTTTAGACTTCTAGCATTGAGTAGCATTACCCTCAGATTTTGCTTGCTTGTACCTGTTACGGTGGTGAATTTCATAGTTTCATAGTTTCATAGTTTAGTACTAGGCTATCTGCCCTAGGGCATTTATAAGCCTAGCCAAAGTGTATGTGGCTTTCGCCACCCCATGTAATGATACAAAAGTGTACAATTTAAATTAAATTTAGTTTACTGTGCCTCTATCTAGCAATGACACAGAGATGACCCCCGCGGTAAACCTACGATCACCCATCCATTCGTCCAGATTTCTCTTGAAGAGAGTCAGTGAGGGGCTCTGCCTAACATGGATAGGTATCCTTTTCCAGAGTGTGGGAAGCCTCTGGGTTATGAATCTGTCCCTCCAGCATGTCCTATTCATATTTGTGCTGAGGTTTAGATCTTTAGCTCTCGTGGCTCTGATGGATTTGGATTTTTTGAGGTGGAGCATGTCCATTAATTCTGAATTGGACATGGCCTTGTACATAAGGCACAGATCACCTCTGAGCAGGCGGTATGCTACTGAATAGAGCTGGAGCTTTTTCAATCTAGCAGCATATGACATATGCTGGAGACCCTTGATCCTCTTGGTATGGTACTTTTAGCTGCTGCAGGTGCCGGGTGAGGTACATACCAAATGGAGCATTGTACTCAATCATAGGCCTGATAAGGGAGGAATATAAGGGTACAATGACATCCTTTGATCTGGATATGAATCCCTTCATGATAAGGTGGGCAAGGTAGAAGGTCTTTCTAACCACTTTGGCGACGTGAGTGTCAAATGAGAGGTCACTGTCAACTTGGGTCCCTAGGTTTCTGATTACTTTTTCCGTACTTAATGGATTACCACCCATGTGGTAATTTGTGGGTACTTTGTTTTTTCCAAAGGGGATGACTATACATTTTTTGGCATTTAGTTTAAGGCCATGACTCTGGCACCAGTCGTCTGTTTCTGTGAGGCCCTTCTGGAAGATGCATGTGTCAGCTGGTTTGTCGACTATGGCTCCTAGTTTGCAGTCATCTGCAAACTTTTGTCAGCCAAAACCCCCCTATGTTTGCCTGCACATCTGAGAAATAAATGCCGAACAAGAGGGGTCCCAAGACAGAGCCCTGTGGGACTCCACTTGTGACTGGCTTAGAGTCTGACATAGCTCCAGCTATTCTGACTTTGTGGGTTCTGTCCTTTAGCCAGTTTGCAACCCATCCTGTGACAAACGGGTTTACATTTAAGCTGTTGAGCTTGTCGATGATGCCTGAGTAGGGTATTGTGTCGAAGGCTGTTGCCAGATCCAGGTCGGCTGTATGAACTGCTTTGCCTTCATCGATGGCTCTAGTAACTGTTTCAAAAAAGTCCACCAGGTTTAAAAGACAGGATCTGCCTTTTACAAAGCCGAACTGGGTAGGGTCAATTGTCTGTAGGTCCCCGATGTCTTTGTTTATGAGTTCCATAATGATCCTTTCTATAGCTTTGCAGACCAGGCTGGTCAAGCTTATGGGGCGGTAGTTTCCCGGGTCTGTAGAGGTGCTACCTTTGTGGAGTGGGACCACTGTAGCTGTACACCAGTGCTCAGGGACATATCCTGTAGCAAGGCTAAGATTAAACAGCGTTCTTATGTGCGGGTTTAGCTCCTCTAGGAGTTCACGTAGCACGCAACCCGGGATTTGTCATTTGAACCTTGCCTAAAAAAGGCACTATAGGGGTGGCAAAAGTCTTAGCCAGTATCCGGAATCCTAAGGGTGACAGGTGCAGGCCATCTCTGGCAAAGCATCGTGGACTGTCGATCATGTCGTCCCAGGCAGACAAATACTGGATCCTCTTAGAATGACACCAGAAGCTTAGCCAATTGTTGAAGTCAATCATTTTGTCCTTGTACTGTGCTATCATTCTGGGTGATGGCAGGATGCTACTCAGGGTTAGGGTCATACCTGCCTGGGATACAAGATCAGAGAGCTCCTCCATGTCTCTTTTCATGTAGTCCAGGGAGGTACGTCTCAGGTCATTCACACCAACATGGACAATGACAGTGTCATATTTGTACTTATTGTGGAGTGACCTGAGTGCATGCGTATGGCGGATCCTGGCACCTGACAGGCAGCTGACAGTAACTTTCTCCTTGTTTAGTCTAGTGAGTGGAACATCAGTGTGCCTGACTATAGAGTCACCTATGACTAGAGTGTTGGGTACGTTGTTATGCCTTATGGGCTGTGGTTGAGTGGCACACTGAGTTTGTGGGCTATGTGTCATTTGGGTTGTGTTGGGGGGGTGGAGTTTGCTTGCTTATGCTTTGGATGTCCCTGATGCTTGGGCAGGTTTCTATTGAGAGCCTCTACGAATGTAGGTGTGTGTTTTGTGTTTCTATGTGTGTGTTTTGGTGGTGTAGGTTTTGAGGGACTATGTGATGAGTGTGGTGTGGTGCAAGTGTTTACCCTCTCCTCTTGACTGTCTAGTCCAGTCTTGGGTGAAGAGAGATTTGCTTCCAGTTTGGCTATATAAGTGCATATCTCACAGGTTGTAGTGTTGGGTGGTAGGAGGAGAGAGTTGTCTGTGTACATGAGGCAATTGCTGCATTGCCCCAAGATGCCCAGATTCATCAGGTAGACAGAAGAAATCACTGGGAGCTGACCCTTAGACATGCCTGGATAAGTGCTTATTTATTAAGTGCTAAAAACTGCTTTCCACTAGACAAGTGAGGAAAGTTGAGTGCTGTAGTAATTTGCAGCTTATGTAGTGCTTACAATGAGTTCTGAACAAGTGCCGAGTTCAAAGAAACAGATTTGAGTGCTGAAACTAGAAAACTGGGTAGTTATAAGAAAATTAAAACTAAGCTAGAAGGCTTCCCTCCAACACAGAAGGGCTTGGGGACTCAGAAGCCTAGAAACAGTCTATACCACTTAACAGGAAAGGCAGGAAACAAGCTTAAAATTTTTTTTTGTTAACTTTTATTAAGTTGTCTATCTCACCTTCATTCTTGCTGGATGGGTTCGGAGCTGATACTCGGCTCCGACTCGGCCTTCTACTAAAGCTCGAGAGCTATTTACTGGCTCGAGGCCTCCCCATATCCTACAGTGCTAGGCGTCTGATACCCAGATCTCGTTTGCCGCTTCAGCTACGAGGTTGTGATTTTACCGGCTCCAGGTTGTATAAATCTTTTCTTCTATTATTACCTTTAATATTTTCTTATATTTAGATAATCCTTTCCTCTTAGTTTAATTAGTTTGTGTACCCCTTGTTATCCCACTTAGAAACTCGTTTTTTTTTTTGTTGTTAGAGAGTTTCTCCCCCCCCCACCCCACCCTTTTAGGGTAGTGTTTGGCCTTGTTAACTACAATTAGTTAGTTTTGTAGTTTTTTCTTGTGTATTTATGTATATATTTGTTAGTAGTAAGGTAGTTATGTGGCTATAGTTTTATAGTTATTATTATTGTTAGTTTACCTAGTGCTCGTGTGTGTGTGCCTTGATTAAGCACTAGTTAACTTTTCCCTTTGGTATCCCTTTTTTAAAATGTCTAAAGATACCAAAGTTTCAGATTTCAAGAAGTGTGACTCGTGCTGTCAGAAGATGTCTCTGACAGATGGTCACACTTCTTGTGTTTATTGCTTGGGTCCCCTACACCTGCAGGACTCTTGCTCGGTCTGCCATGCCTTCAGCCCGAGAGTCCTGCAGGAGTGTAGGAACAAGCTCATATTGAGAGGCTTACTTAAACCAGAAGGATCCTTGGCTAAGCCTCCGTCGAGAAAATCCTTAAAGCCCGCCAAACCGCCTGCTCCCTGTTCGGAGCTGTTGCCGAGCGGAGCTCCTGTCTCCTTGTTGATTCCGGCTGGAACCGACATCTCGAGACCTCAGTCGGCTCCGACATTAGTGTCGGAACCTTCTCTGAGCCGAAAACGTTCAAGGTCCCCCTCTTTAGAATCTGTTCGTTTGGCTCCGAGGTCTCTATTGCTTCAGTTGGAGCGGAGCCATAGGTCCCACTCCTCTCGGTCCTCCAGGCTATCCGATCATGACTTGGAGAGGGTGGTCAGTAGGCTTCTAAAGTCCCAGGCCCTGGCCAAAATGTTGACCAGCCCTTCTCAACAGACTGTGGCTATCCCTGTGTCTTCAGCAGTTCCTCCTCCAACTCTACCACTGTGTTCGGAGCCGGAGCTTGTTGGGGCACGAATCGTAGGAGCGTCGGAGACGATACCACACCTTTCGCTCCCTCGTCGGCTCCGATCTCTTCATTGGTTCCGTCTTTGGAGGCATCCGGGTGCCGAGACTCCCTCGTCGGCTCCGAGGGGGCGAGTGGCATCGGACCCTTGTCCGACCCCGTTCTCCCTCTCGGGGCCTCGGCGCAGGTGAGCTCGGCCCCGACATCGGCCTCAGAGCAGTCCCTCTTGGTGCCGGGAGGAGTTCACGTCTCTTCGGAGTGGGGACCCACTTCTCTGCCTGATAGGGGCACCTTCGAGGTCATGAGGAGTGTGCTGACTCCTGTGTCAGCTCCACGATCGGCCCCTTCGGCTCCTCCCCCCATGGTGCCTGCTTCAGTCTCTGTCCACCCTCCTGACCCCAAGCGTGGAGAACAGACTCTCCAGGTCGCCCCATTGGGCGTATCTTCCTCTTCCGAGGCCTCCCCTGATCATTCAGAGGAGCCCCCTCGGAAGAGAAAATGTAAGAGGAAACATGTTGACTCCCCCGTGTCAGTCACGTCTCATACCGACCTGGAGGATTCGGAAGGGTCCTCAAGGTCCCCCTCTGAGGATGTCTCTTTTTCAGACATCCTTGAGATCCTTAGGCAGAGTGGGAACTGGATTGCCCTTAACCCTTCCGAAGACGAGTCGGTGTACCTGGACGTGTTTGGTTCTCGCCCTTCCACCTCCTGGGTGTTTCCACCTTTCGACCCGCTCATGGAAGTGGTGGCTCGGAAGGCGTGGACAGCCCCGGACACAGTGGAGCCAACTCCCCGCAGGCCCACTAAATTCATTACAGCCCCATCTGACAAGCAATTTCTGACAAAAGGTGTCCCTGTTGATGCCATGGTGGTGGCAGCAGCCACTAAGAAGGAATTAGCTGACCATTCGGTGCCTGTCCATCCACCTAATAAAGAATCTAGGACAATGGACAGGTACGGGAAGCGGATGTTTTCTTCAGTGACTTTTTCCATGCGGTCGCTGAATTATCTGTGCCATTTCACCCGCCTTCAAAGGGATCTTCTCAAGGAACTGGGCGATACCCTTCAGGATCCATCAGCTGCGGGGTCTCAGGATAAGATTAACTCCCAGCTGGTGACCGTTAACTCTATAGTCAACTCCTCCATTCGGCTCATTACTTATGCAGCCGATGGGGTGAGTAGGGCCGCAGGTACAGGCGTGGCTTTGAGAAGACATGCCTGGATGCGGTTATGTAACTTTGCTGACCCCTTTAAGGCGTCCTTCACCAATACCCCCTTCGACAGTTCGGCTTTCTTTGGACCACAGGTGAAGGATACCCTTACCAGGTGTAAGCAGGAAGGTAAGACTCTCTCTGCCGTGGGAGTCCGTTTTTCTACTCCCTGTAGACCATACCCTAAAGGTCAGAAGAGTGGAAAAATGTGGTTTCAGAAACCCCAGGGAGTCGTGCCTGAAACCCGTGGCGAGTTTCCCTCCAGGGGCAGAGGAGGAAACAGTAATAGACACCGCCCGAGGGGCAGAGGGGGTCCACAAAGTCAAGGTAGCAGAGAATCTTTCTCTGACAAACCCTTTCAGCACCCCTGAGGGGCTGCCCGACTGTCCACCTTCGGAGGCAGTCGGGGGAAGATTGTCACTGTACCCAGAAGCCTGGCAACTCCATACACAAGACAAATGGGTACGGTCTATCATACTCGAGGGTTACAAAATCCCCTTTTTCCACACCCCTATACAAACAAGTCCCTTCCAGATGTTCCACCCGGTCTAAGGGAACAAGCAGTACTAGAAATTTCAAAACTGCTAGGAAAAAGGGCCATCCAGCAAGTCCCAGCAGACCAGCAAGGATCCGGGATTTACTCCAAATTCTTTTTGGTACCAAAAAAGACAGGGGACTGGAGACTCATTTTGGATCTCAGCAGTTTAAACAAATCTGTTCAAAGAACGAAGTTCCGGATGGTCACGCTTCAGTCCATTCTACCCTTTTTGGGTCAGGACAATTGGATGTGCTCCATAGACCTTCAGGATGTGTACTACCATATCAAAATGGACAGACACTTCCGAAGGTTTCTCCGCTTCCGGCTGGGAGCCAGTCACTATCAATTCAGAGCCCTGCCCTTTGGTCTCACCACAGCCCCCAGGATGTTCACCAAATGCATGGCAGTGGTTACGGCTCACCTGAGACGGCGAGGATTCCAGATGTTTCCATATCTAGATGACTGGCTCCTAACTGCTTCCACCAGGCATCAGCTACTGCGAGCCAGGGATTATACCATCCAAACTTGCTCTGAGCTAGGTATCTCTATAAACTTCGAAAAGTCTGCATTGTCGCCTTGTCAATCTATAACCTTTATAGGCGCAAGATTAAATACCAAAGAGCTGTCGGCAAAACTTCCCTTAGAAAGAGTATCAGACATTCGCCGACATGTCCAGACCTTACTGCAGTGCAAGAGAATTCAGGCCAGATTTGTACTGAAAACCTTGGGTCTCATGGCAGCAGCAATCACATTACTTCCCCTGGCTCGTTTTCACATGCGGATTCTTCAATGGATGCTTTTTACCCAATGGTCGTTTCAACAGCTACCAATGTCTCACAACATAATAATCACCCAATCATGCAAAGACCACCTTTCTTGGTGGATGGTCTCCTCTCAAGTACTTCAAGGCAGACCGTTTGTTCTTCCTCCTCCTGTTGCCACGGTGACAACGGATGCCTCCCTGATCGGGTGGTGGGGGCATTTTTGGGGCAGGACTGTCCAGGGCACTTGGCAACCTCTAGAGTACCACCTGCACATAAACGTCTTGGAGATGAGAGCGGTAATTTTAGCGTTGCAAGCTCTTCAGGACTCTCCACCCACTGGGACTATTGCAATTCAGATGGACAAATATGTCTGTAGTGTGGTACATCAACAAGCAGGGCGGAACCAGGTCCTATCCCTAGGCGTCAGATACCCAGATCTCGTTTGCCGCTTCAGCTATGAGGTTGTGATTTTACCGGCTCCAGGTTGTATAAATCTTTTCTTCTATTATTACCTTTAATATTTTCTTATATTTAGATAATCCTTTCCTCTTAGTTTAATTAGTTTGTGTACCCCTTGGTATCCCACTTAGAAACTCGTTTTTTTTTTGTTGTTAGAGAGTCCCCCCCCCCCACCCTTTTAGGGGTAGTGTTAGGCCTTATTAACTACAATTAGTTAGTTTTGTAGTTTTTTCTTGTATATTTATGTATATATTTGTTAGTAGTAAGGTAGTTATGTGACTATAGTTTTATAGTTATTATTATTGTTAGTTTACCTAGTGCTCATGTGTGTGTGTGCCTTGATTAAGCACTAGTTAACTTTTCCCTTTGGTATCCCTTTTTTAAAATGTCTAAAGATACCAAAGTTTCAGGTTTCAAGAAGTGTGACTCGTGCTGTCAGAAGATGTATCTGACAGATGGTCACACTTCTTGTGTTTATTGCTTGGGTCCCCTACACCTGCAGGACTCTTGCTCGGTCTGCCATGCCTTCAGCCCGAGAGTCCTGCAGGAGTGTAGGAACAAACTCATATTGAGAGGCTTACTTAAGCCAGAAGGATCCCTGGCTAAGCCTTCGTCGGGAAAATCCTTAAAGCCCGCCAAACCGCCGGCTCCCTGTTCGGAGAAGTTGCCGAGCGGAGCTCCTGTCTCCTTGTTGATTCCAGCTGGAACCGACATCTCGAAACCTCAGTCGGCTCCAACATTAGTGTCGGAACCTTCTCTGAGCCGAAAACGTTCAAGGTCCCCCTCTTTAGAATCTGTTCGTTTGGCTCCGAGGTCTCTATTGCTTCAATCGGAGCGGAGCCATAGGTCCCACTCCTCTTGGTTCTCCAGGCTATCTGATCATGACTTGGAGAGGGTGGTCAGTAGGCTCCTAAAGTTGCAGGCCCTGGCCAAAATGTTGACCAGCCCTTCTCAACAGACTGTGGCTATCCCTGTGTCTTCAGCAGTTCCTCCTCCGACTCTACCACTGTGTTCGGAGCCGGAGCTCGTTGGGGCTGGAATCATAGGTGCGTCGAAGCCGATACCACACCTTTCGCTCCCTCGTCGGCTCCGATCTCTTCATTGGTTCCGTCTTTGGAGGGATCCGGGTGCCGAGACTCCCTCGTCGGCTCCGAGGGGGCGAGTGGCATCGGACCCTTGTCCGACCCGTTCTCCCTCTCGGGGCCTCGGCGCAGGTGAGCTTGGCCCCGACATCGGCCTCAGAGCAGTCCCTCTCGGTGCCGGGAGGAGTTCACATCTCTTCGGAGCGGGGACCCTCTTCTCTACCTGATAGGGGCGCCTTCAAGGTCATGAGGAGTGTGCTGACTCCTGTGTCAGCTCCACGATCGGCCCCTTCGGCTCCTCCCCCCATGGTGCCTGCTTCGGTCTCTGTCCACCCTCCTGACCCCAAGCGTGGAGAACAGACTCTCCAGGTCGCCCCACTGGGCATATCTTCCTCTTCCGAGGCCTCCCCTGATCATTCAGAGGAGCCCCCTCGGAAGAGAAAATGTAAGAGGAAACATGTTGACTCCCCCGTGTCAGTCACGTCTCATACCGACTTGGAGGATTCGGAAGGGTCCTCAAGGTCCCCCTCTGAGGATGTCTCTTTTTCAGACATCCTTGAGATCCTTAGGCATAGGGGGAACTGGATTGCCCTTAACCCTTCCGAAGACGAGTCGGTGTACCTGGACGTGTTTGGTTCTCGCCCTTCCACCTCCTGGGTGTCTCCACCTTTCGACCTGCTCATGGAAGTGGTGGCTCGGAAGGCGTGGACAGCCCCGGACACAGTGGAGCCACCTCCCCGCAGGCCCACTAAATTCATTACAGCCCCATCTGACAAGCAATTTCTGACAAAAGGTGTCCCTATTGATGCCATGGTGGTGGCAGCAGCCACTAAGAAGGAATTAGCTGACCCTTCGGTGCCTGTCCATCCACCTAATAAAGAATCTAGGACAATGGACAGGTACGGGAAGCGGATGTTTTCTTCAGTGACCTTTTCCATGCGGTCGCTGAATTATCTGTGCCATTTCACCCGCCTTCAAAGGGATCTTCTCAAGGAACTGGGCGATACCCTTCAGGATCCATCAGCTGCGGGGTCTCAGGATAAGATTAACTCCCAGCTGGCGACCCTTAACTCTATAGTCAACTCCTCCATTTGGCTCATTTCTTATGCAGCCGATGGGGCGAGTAGGGCCGCAGGTACAGGCGTGGCCTTGAGAAGACATGCCTGGATGCGGTTATGTAACTTTGCTGACCCCTTTAAGGCGTCCTTCACCAATACCCCCTTCGACAGTTCGGCTTTGTTTGGACCACAGGTGAAGGATACCCTTACCAGGTGTGAGCAGGAAGGCAAGACTCTCTCTGCCGTGGGAGTCCGTTTTTCTACTCCCTGTAGACCATACCCTAAAGGTCAGAAGAGTGGAAAAATGTGGTTTCAGAAACCCCAGGGAGTCGTGCCTGAAACACGTGGCGAGTTTCCCTCCAGGGGCAGAGGAGGAAACAGTAATAGATGCCACCCGAGGGGCAGAGGGGGTCCACAAAATCAAGGTAGCAGAGAATCTTTCTCTGAGAAACCCTTTCAGCACCCTTGAGGGGCTGCCCGACTGTCCACCTTCGGAGGCAGTCGGGGGAAGATTGTCACTGTACCCAGAAGCCTGGCAACTCCTCACACAAGACAAATGGGTACGGGCTATCATATCCGAGGGTTACAAAATCCCCTTTGTCCACACCCCTATACAAACAAACAAGTCCCTTCCAGATGTTCCACCCGGTCTAAGGGAACAAACAGTACTAGAAATTTCAAAACTGCTAGAAAAAAGGGCCATCTAGCCAGTCCCAGCAGACCAGCAAGGATCCGGGATTTACTCCAAGTTCTTTTTGGTACCAAAAAAGACAGGGGACTGGAGACTCATTTTGGATCTCAGCAGTTTAAACAAATCTGTTCAAAGAACGAAGTTCCGGATGGTCACGCTTCAGTCCATTCTACCCTTTTTGGGTCAGGACAATTGGATGTGCTCCATAGACCTTCAGGATGCGTACTACCATATCAAAATGGACAGATGCTTCCGAAGGTTTCTCCGCTTCCGGCTGGGAGCCAGTCACTATCAATTCAGAGCCCTGCCCTTTGGTCTCACCACAGCCCCCAGGGTGTTCACCAAATGCATGGCAGTGGTTACGGCTCACCTGAGACGGCGAGGATTCCAGGTGTTTCCATATCTAGATGACTGGCTCCTAACTGCTTCCACCAGGCATCAGCTACTGCGAGCCAGGGATTATACCATCCAAACTTGCTCCGAGCTAGGTATCTCTATAAACTTCGAAAAGTCTGCATTGTCGCCTTGTCAATCTATAACCTTTATAGGCGCAAGATTAAATACAAAAGAGCTGTCGGCAAAACTTCCCTTAGAAAGAGTATCAGACATTCGCCGACATGTCCAGACCTTACTGCAGTGCAAGAGAATTCAGGCCAGATTTCTACTGAAAACCTTGGGTCTCATGGCAGCAGCAATCACATTACTTCCCCTGGCTTGTTTTCACATGCGGATTCTTCAATGGATGCTTTTTACCCAATGGTCATTTCAACAGCTTCCAATGTCTCACAACATAATAATCACCCAATCATGCAAAGACCACCTTTCTTGGTGGATGGTCTCCTCTCAAGTACTTCAAGGCAGACCGTTTGTTCTTCCTCCTCCTGTTGCCACGGTGACAACGGATGCCTCCCTGATCGGGTGGTGGGGGCATTTTCGGGACAGGACTGTCCAGGGCACTTGGCAACCTCTAGAGTACCACCTGCACATAAACGTCTTGGAGATGAGAGCGGTAATTTTAGCGTTGCAAGCTCTTCAGGACTCTCTATCCACTGGGACTATTGCAATTCAGATGGACAAATATGTCTGTAGTGTGGTACATCAACAAGCAGGGCGGAACCAGGTCCTATCCCTTATGTCGAGAAGCACTCAGACTCTGGCAGTGGGCGATCTCCTCTCAACGGTTTCTGATAGCAACGCACATCCCCGGGAAGTCCAGCATCATAGCGGACAGGCCGAGCAGAGCTATTCTCATGCCTCACGAGTGGTCTCTCAATCAGTTAGTAGCGGACATAATTTTCCGCAGATGGGGTCAACCTTGCTGTGACCTTTTCGCAACCCCTCTAAACAGCAGGTGCGACGACTTCTTCACTCTCTTCCCCCTCCCCGGCCACTCCCCCAGAGACGCTCTAGTTCACGATTGGCCCCGGGGTCTTCTGTATGCATTCCCACCTTTTCCCTTAATTCCCAAACTGATTCAGAAAGCAACCGCATTGGGATCCAGGATGATCTTCATTGTCCCTTACTGGCCTCGACAAATTTGGTTCCCATTCCTGCATCGTCACCTGCTGGAGCAGCCCTGGAGTCTGGACCCAGTGCCAGACCTCTTGGTCCATCAATCGGGCGGGCTGCACCAATCCCTTCAGTCTCTCAACCTCACAGCTTGGTTGCTCCACTTCCAACCTTAGCCAGGCTTCCACATATTTCTCAGACAATGCGTGAAATCATCCTTTCTTCACACAAATCTACTACCAGGAAGACTTATGCTAGGAAGTGGAAACGTTTCTCATTCTGGGCGGAGGCTAGAAATATAGACCCTTTTACAGCCCCTGTCCATCACGTTCTAGATTTTTTGGCAGAACTTTTTCGAGCAGGTTCCTCATCTGCCACCATTAGAGTCCAGTTGGCTGCTATCGCTAATTTCCATGTCGGCCTGTCAGAAACCAGCATCATGTCCCACAAACTTTGTAAAGCCTTTCTTAAAGGGACTATTTTACTTAGGCCCCCGATTAAAGATCCCCCGCCTCCGTGGGATTTAAACCTAATATTAACTTCCTTGATTCTCCCTCCTTTTGAACCTGTGGTTTCCTGTTCCTTAAAATTACTCTCCTGGAAGACTCTCTTCTTAGTAGCCATCACCTCAGCTAGAAGAGTGTCGGAACTTCAAGCCCTCTGTATTCGTCCTCCTTATCTTGTATTTCACAAGGATAGAGTTTCACTCAGGACTAATCCTTCCTGTTTACCCAAAATACCTTCTGAGGCAAACCTGAATCAGGCTATTGATCTTCCTGTCTTTTTTCCTAACTTTTCAAACAGAGCTGAACAAAAGTTGCACCAATTGGACGTTCACAGGCAATTACGCTTTTATTTGGATAGGACTAAACAAACAAGAAAATCGGACCAACTCTTCCTGTCCTATGCTGAGGGCAAGCAGGGCCTGCCAGTTTCTAAAGTAACCTTATCCAGGTGGTTGGCCTCTATTATTACTTTGATTTATCAACTGAGACATAAAGAACTCCCTACAAAACCAAAAGCTCATTCCACCAGAGCATTAGCTACGTCGGTAGCTTTTCAAGCAAGACTACCAATGGAATCTATTTGTGCTGCAGCCACATGGGCCACTCCTCGTACTTTCATTTCACATTACAAGTTGGATATGGCCTCCAGGAGTCAAAGCGCTGATTTTGGTTCCACTGTGCTCAAGAGTCTGTTCCGATGAGCCACCCAGGGCTAAGGTGCTAGGGACGCTGTCCCATCCAGCAAGAATGAAGGCGAGATAGACAACTTAACATTAAGAAGTTATGTACCTACCATAACGTTCCATGTTAGTTGTCTTCTTCTCGCCTTCTTTCTTGCGTCCCACCCTCAATCCCCCTAGCCTGGACCGACCGAGAAGAATCCCTTTTGAGGCCTTCTTCCTGTGGTTGACTCTTTTCTAGGTTATGTCCTCCTCTGTTTTTAGCACTGTAGGTAAACCTTATAGTTTGGACAGGTGTCTCCAAAAATTTGTTTTTTGCATGGTGTTAGCTCTGCCAAACGAGATCTGGGTATCTGACGCCTATCGTTGTGGGATATGGGGAGGCCTCGAGCCGGTAAATAGCTCTCGAGCTTTAGTAGAAGGCCGAGTCGGAGCCGAGGATCGGCTCCGTACCCATCCAGCAAGAAAGAAGGCGAGAAGAAGACAACCAACATGGAACGTTATGGTAGGTACATAACTTCTTATTTTGAAGCCTTCGGTGAAATATAATATAAAACCAGACTGGGCGGCTGCGCCCTCACATCCCCCAATGTGAGGGCTGTGCCCCCCACACACCCCTAACTATATATACTAACTCCTGGATCGCACTACAGTGGGAGAAAGGGTATATACCTTTTATTTGCCTTACAGTACTCTACACAGTGCCAGTATTTCACTTCACTGAAATGAGATGCGGTGAAATGAGTTTTCAGTAATTTGAGCTTTCAGCTATTTGGTCAGGGTAAATTCAAATTCATTGAAATGGGCTTTCAATGAAACAAAGTAGACCCATATATATATATATATATATATATATATATATATATATATATATATATCTATAAGAGCTGGAAAGATCACTTTTGAGTACTTTCATCATTTCATCTTTTATTATTAGAATTTCTTCAGAAATAAATATTAGCATGGAGAAACCAAATATCTGAGCCATGAAGTATAAAGTACACTGGTAGCCAATGTCAAACCGTATTTTAATTAACAGAACAGACATGAACCTGTGACAGTTAAGTAGTGATGGGCCATTGACAATTCAGTGATGTTTGCTGCTTAAAATGGTAATACTGAGATTGTTACTGTAGCAAATAGGAAGAGGTGACGAATGGGATGATGCTATTGGAGCATGCTGTCCAATTAGAAGAGAGTTACAGAGTGTGCTGAATAGTAAAAACATTTTGTAGTCAAACAGAAAGAAACTGAAAGAATTATTTGGGTTTAAAAATTAATTCGTTTAAAATGAGTGGTGAAAAAAGAGTCGGCAGTTCAGCTTAGCAATTATATATATATATATATATATATATAGATAGATATATTTATATATAGATATATATATATATATATATATATATATATAATATATTTTTGTTTGTTTTTTGTGAACTGCTCTATCCCTTCTTTAAGTATTTTTTTTTCAGTTATGGAATGAGAGGTACATTGGTTTTTCTATTGTCGTGCACAGTTAAGAAAAAAATAAAATGCAGAACTTCTGGAATGTATTCCATTTTCAGAAAAAAATGTTTAACATTAATAACCACTTGGTTCTAGTAAATTAATATTTAACTGCATCAGGATGTTTACAAAGCAGATACTAAATAAGAGTTGAAGTTAGGGCATTATTTTGATGACTTGACTGCAGTTATATAGTAAGTGGTGTCTCTGGCAACCAAGATTACTTCAGATTTACTGCATTGTACTATAGACTTACAGGTTTTTTAGAAGCCATGACTTATCCTTCAACTTTAGTCTTTTGCATCTAATTTGGTGAAACTGGCATCCTGTTACTGTTTAAGAATTTACTTGTTATGTGCCTGATTTGATAATTCAACACTTTCTTTCCTTCTAAATTTTATGTAAGCAGTATGAGGATATAAGATTTGAATAAGTATCCCTTAACGCTGAAAAGCCAGGCAGGAAGTGTACACAAATTTTATCAAACGTGTATGTAGGTAAAGCTTTGGAGCAAGCTGTAAACAATCATAAACAAATCCTCTTTGTTTCTCATGTGTAGTAACTGCACCAGCCACTGACTATCGGATCTGTGGTGAGCCTTTAAAACTTGAAGAGAGGAAACTAAATGTATAAGTAAACATCACCTGCTGATTTCCATACCACTGTGAGCTTTCAGACAGCATGGCTGTATTGGTATAGGCAAAGTATAAATGAGTTTTACTTCATCTGCTAGTATATGAAATGGCTATCATATCTAGTTTGTGACAGTAGTTTTAAGTGCAGCTCTGCATTTACAGTTTTTCCCCTTGTGTGCATTTTAATTGATTTTTGTAACAAATAGCTTTGCATATGTTAGTACAACTCGGGCACTTTTGCATTCATACATGCTAGAGGATGTATGTGGCTTATAAATTGTCAGTAAGCAAGCATAATTTCCTTAAAGTCATCTTTTTTATTTTAACATAATTCAGGTAGCCAGATGCATGTGTCTCATGGAAAAAAATATCTCAATTAAGATATGTGACTTTAATGCTTTTTTTATTTTGGAGGATATTTATTTTTTAAATATAAGTTTATCATTAATGTATTTTACACTGTTCATGTATCTCAGAATAAAATTATTAAATAAAATAGATCACATTCTTAATGCACTACATTATATTTAACAGCATAATGTTGGTTTTCTCCACAGAAAATCTTTATACTGTCGTGTGCTACTTGATGCCATCTTTAGTGGTAATGCTTGCATCTTGAGTAGCAAATGCAGAAATAATACATTTTTAATTTATTTCAGTAGTCCAATTATTCCATGCATCCTTTTCTGTCCTGTTTTTATTACTGCCAGTTTATTGCTTTTGTTTCACAGTATCAACATCTTAAACATTATTTAAAAGCTCTGTACCTACCAGAAAATATAAGGATATATGAGAAAATGCGGTATTATATGAAGTGGAACTTCAATGAAAGTTCATACACAGACAAAAAATATTCCTGTCTATACCTTGTACACTTCTCTGCATAAATACGAACTGTAAAAAGAGTATTAAATTGTCTGTGAATCTTCTGTTGTAAGGCAACTTTAATAAGTATTCAGCTAAAGAACTGTAAAATAACTAGCAGGAAAACTTTTGATTTAAAAAAGGTTTCTTACACCCGACTCCAGGATCTCACTTGCCCAAGCATACCTTCTCCCTAACCTCTTCTACAACTCGCAAATCTTAACTAGATTACAGTCCTCACTACTTTCCAAACTCAAAGCCACCTGCAACAAAGTTGCTAGATTTGCAGCTACTCTGCCTTCTAAATCACACCACTGTCACGCTGTCCAGGCACTCAGCTGGCTAGAGTTTCCTAACCAACTCTTACTTACGCAACTTCTCATTATTCATTCTATCCTGAACAAGCCCTCCTCCTGCCCTAACATCTCCAAACTTGTCTCCCTGTTAGCCCCTTTGATTCCTCTGAAGCTCTGACCAATGTCTCTCACAGATTCACAAACCTAAAAAATCTATTGGACAGAATCTCTACAGCTACTTTCCTGCTCTTTCATGGAACACGCTTCCCATGAACCTCAGAAATATTACCCACATCTGTGAATTCAAGAAAACTCTCACAAGGTACCTTAACAGCACCTGGACCTGTCACTGTAATCATGCCACTTGAGCCCATCCCTTTCTCCTTCACAACCCTCTCCATTCCTTTCTTCTTTCCCTGCTACTGTAACTTACAAAACAAACTGCTTTGAATTGTAAAGTTGTCCACTGATGACAACCCTAATGTGTTTTTTGCCAGTTGTTAGTTATTACCTAATTCTATACCTACTACTCACTTTAAATGTCACTGTTGCTGTTTTTCTTATACTGTTATAGACATTTGCTTAATTATTTTGTTGTATATTTTTTACTGTATTTTACTTCAATCTTGTAATTTTTCTTAGTTGTATTGTGGAGCTTTTCTCCCCAGGCCTCTGCTGAAAAGTGCTTTTGCTCAGTTGGACTATCCCAATCAACAAATGTCAAATAAATAAATTAAAGCATTTCACAGATTGTTAATGCGATTAAGAGGATACATGCCAGCTGATCTGTACATAGAATAAAGAATAAGATGAAGTGTAATTTACAGCAGTATAACCTTTTTTTAGAATCTTTTTCTTTTCCCTTGGGTATTTATATTTGTGAATTTTTAATTGGAGTACATTTTGTGTCACTGCTGTAGTAAAGTGAGGAGAATAAAAAAGGGGAAATTAAGTTAGGAACAAAGCAGCAGTGCCATTGGTTTTGCGTAGGTGAAGGCAAACTTGCAGATACAGAAGAGGAAGGCATTCAGCACCAGCACTAGATCTGTTAAAAAAATTTTAATGGTGATTTAAAAAAAAAAAAGTTTATTGACTGATGAACCAGTAGTAGAGACTGCAGAGTAAAGGTGAAGGAAAAAAAGGAGTTATTTAAATATTAAATTATAGCTTTCCTTTGATGAGGACTCTTGCTTTGTGTCAGATTGGCTTCAGCATAGCAATGTCAGTCCTTGTCCAGATATTTTTCTTACTAGTTGAAGGTCATCCTTATTTCAAGAAGTGCCTGACTTATTGTTAATGTTCAGTTTAACACAAGAGAATTAAGACTACTGAGACGGCTGTAGTCCTGGGGTTGTCTTTGTCTTTCTCCATTTGCCTACAGTGTGATTATAAACAAGCCACTTGGGCAGTGCTCCTTGATCTCCACTGAAAATGGGCTTTATTTAACATCATTGGTGACTCAGATAACAAAATATATAAATAATAATTAAATGAATATTAATCTGGTCCATCATTTGGTACATGCAGAGTATACAACTAGTCTCACCCCTGCCATCTTCATTTCTTCTTGCTTCTTTAAAACATTTTGTTGCTTGACTATTTTCTCTTTGCTTGTTTATAAAATATTTTTGAAGATAATGACACTTAAGTCTGTTAGTAAGATAACAATTCTTTTAGTAAAGAAGGATAAAACTCTCACTATGACCCAGAAGACCTAAGTTTAGTTAGAAGTTCAGGTGTTTGCGGGAGCTAAGAGGGAGCAGGGAAAATAATGATATGATTACAACTGCTTATCTTTCCTGAAGGCGAGACACAAGGGTTTATTATGCTAGTGGAGACAGGCCACTTAACCAAGCCCTGGTTGTAGGCTCAGGCTAGAAACTACCATCGAGTTAAATAGAGCAGGAGAGACTGGAGAGAATGTCCACTCCTGGGCACTGGGTGGCGTTTCCCCAGAAACCTTCACATAGGACTTGACCCACAGGCACTGGGTGGGGTTTCCCCAGAAACCTTCACATAGGACTTGACCCACAATAATCCCAAAGCTACCTCATAAGAGGTTATAATAGCTCTTGGGCCAACCCACCTCTTTCTGTCACTGTCTCAACCTTGCTCTGTGTCCTCCTGCTCTCAAAATCAATCTGAAAAAGTCAGCAGCCCTGACTGTAGTACGATTAAACTAGATGAGGGATGACACTGAAGTTGGGTTTCTTACAGAGTACCACACCTAGAAGAGGTAACAGCTCACCCTGCTTTTAGACTCACAAAAAAGTCTTTTAATAATTGTGTCAGTGCTGTTGTAGACTTCACGTACATTGTGTTCCTTGTCCTGGGGCACTAAAGGATACTGATACTTGTAAACAGTGTGCAAGATTTAAAGCTACTAAGATTAGAAAATAGTCAACCTTTTATTACAGAAAAAAATTAAAGCGAGAAAGACAACTTAAAAATAATATCTAAATTCCAGGTAAAATAAAGTATTAAATCATATAAAACAAGTTCTACCAAGATGTCTTAAAAACATTCAGTAGTTGTTGAGGAGGGTGGAGAAAGAAGCAAAGACCAAAGTGCTTATTAACAGTCCTGTTATGTTAGGAGATTTTTTTTTAAGTAAGATTATGCATTTAACTCCTGTCACCCCAACCACCCGCTTCTGCTATGGAATGCTTGCTATATCAAGGCTTCTGCAGTCCTTCCCTTTGATTAACATGCATGAGTCCTTGTCAAATACACACTCATAGTCTTCTTGCTCTTCAGCCACAATACTTGGCCATCCACCAGGTGGTGTTTCTCCAGAGGGACTTTACCACATCCTCACGTGAAGATGAATAAGCTAATTAGTGTTGGATGGTCAGTGTGTTTGTGTTCCCTCCTTGGCAGGCTGCAGTAGTGTCCAAGACCATCATTTATAGATCACAACTTCTATGTAATGGAGATGATTCAAAATTCCATTTTGATGCTTTAAGTAAGACTCTGTAGTGTCCATAAAATCTGCATTATTCGCTGTCATGCAAAA
This sequence comes from Protopterus annectens, assembly GCF_019279795.1. Classification (NCBI taxonomy): domain Eukaryota; kingdom Metazoa; phylum Chordata; order Ceratodontiformes; family Protopteridae; genus Protopterus; species Protopterus annectens. Next base: position 1,109,914,894 of record NC_056729.1, on the reverse strand, counting down.
CTTGAGTCTTATTTGTCAAATATTTTTATTACACTCTGCTGGCAGTATGTTGTTCTTAAAGTCATACAGGGAAAAATTTGTAGCAAAAAGTTTCTTCTTTTAGAAGAAGAGCAGCATTCATTTCAAATTATTTTTTCTTGCCATATTTCTGTTGCTGGAATTAATGACCAAAACCCCAAAAACTTAAGTGATGTACTCCACGCATAACCAAGCATGTGGCCTGTATACCGCAACATACACTTTAAAAAAATACCTATGCATATGTATCTCCGCAGTTTGCTATGGTTGGATTAAAAATTGAAAGATATGCAGGCATATTTGCTATAGTGTTGTTTTATGTGTGTGTGTGTGTGTGTGTTTCCAGAACTGAAAACGGGATAGATAGGCCTGTCATTTCAGAATGTTATTGTAATGGAAAAAAATGTTTAAGAAAATATTTAGGTAAGAACACTGAGGTAGTAATAGACAAAGGAGAGAACTAAATGGGAATATGAGGAGCTGGAGGGCAGAGATGTGGAAGTCAGTGGAAATAAACATAGAAGTGACTTGGGAGTGAGTGGATCTTTCCCATTTGTCCATAGGTTCGTCAATTAGTATTAACCTGTCTGCTATTGTGGGATATTTTAAGCCTAGCCAAACTTCTCAGCCCCAAAGGTAAGAATCAGACCCTCCAACTTGTGTCTACAAGGTAAACACATTAACCATTATGCCAAACCCCAGCCCCCGATTGTAGACAGTCATTCACTATGTAGGAATTTTCTGGAGAGTGAAGAGTGATACCAGATACTCCATTGAAGGTAGAACAGAGAAAGCAAACTGGTGGAGATAGAGCTGGGAGCAAGAGTAGGGAAAGGAAGCAGAACAGATACAGGGAAGGTAAGAAAATAGCTTCTTAAGACAGAAGTGGCAAACTTCACGACACCCATGCTGACGGACAATAGAGGTATGACTGCTGAATCCTACAGAAATGCACTTTATAAGCACTTACTTGAGTGCATGGATTGTGCAATCCCTAACAGAACCAAGATGCTATCCTCCAAAAAAGTAAGCCAATCTGGTGGTCCCCTGCCATAAACAAACTCTACAACAGAAGAAAGAAACTGTTGCAAAAAAGAGTAAAATCCCATGATTGGAGAAACTCCCTGGTCAGCTTCAGTAAGAAGTTGAGATCCCTCATAAAATCCTCCAAAGCTAGTTATGAAAACAAAATTGCCACTGACTCTGAAGACAACCACAAAGCATTCTATAGCTATGTCAAGAATCTCAATGGCAACACTCAGATCTGCTGTGAGTTACAGCACAATGGCACTAAATATACAGAACCAACGGATATTGCCAACATCCTGGCAGATAGGTTCAGTGCTAACTTTACCCCTCTTTCATCCCCTAAAGGGCCCATCTCTATACTAGAAGAATACAAAGTTCCTGTAATCATGGCTGCACAGGTAAAAAAACACACTATCCAAATCCAAGAACACAGCATCCATGGGACCTGACAACATCCCAGGCTGTGTTCTACATGAACTACAGAATGAACTGGCACCCCACCTAAGTACCATGTTCAATCATAGCCTCACCTCAGGCTATGTGCCCACTGAATGGCTCACAGCAACAGTTATCCCACTCCACAAAGGGGGAGCCACCACAGACCCCGGAAACTACTGCCCCATTAGCCTAATGAGCCTGGTCTGCAAGGCTATGGAGCATATCATCATGGAACTTATAAACAATGACATTGGTAATCTCCAAACTCAGGAACCCACCCAGTTCGGGTTTGTAAAAGGCAGATCATGTCTTCTAAACCTGATAGACTTCTTTGAAGCAGTCACCAAAGCCGTAGATGAGGGTAAGGTGGTTCACACAGCCTATCTAGATCTCGCCAAGGCTTTTGACACCATCCCTCACTCTGGAATTATAGATAAACTCACGAAACTAGGTATAAATCCCTATGTCACAAGATGAGTTGCCAATTGGCTCACTGACAGAAACCACACTGTGAAAGTAGCAGACTCCAAATCCAGCTTCAGACCAGTGACAAGTGGAGTACCACAGGGTTCAGTCCTGGGTCCTCTCCTCTTTGGTATCTACTTCTCTGAAGTACACAGAAGGTCTTTGGCTAACGAAGTTCACAGATGACTGCAAACTAGGAGCCATAATCAAAACTCCAAAAGATGTGGGCATCCTACAAAAGGGCCTTGCTAAGACAGATGCCTGGTGTCAAAGCCATGGCCTCAAGCTCAATGCCAAAAAGTGCATTGTCATTCCTTTTGGTAAAAACTCAGTACCCATGAACTACCACATAGGTGGTAGTCTACTTAACACCGAAAGTGTGATAAGAGACCTTGGGACACAGGTGGACAGTAGTCTTTCCTTTGATAATCACATCGCCACAGTAGTCAGGAAATCCTTCTATGTGGCACACCTCATCAAAAAAGGTTTCTCATCCAGGAAAAAGAGGTCATTGTTCCCTCTACTCGTCACTCATTAGACCCATTATAGAGTACAATGCCCCTTTTGGTATGTACCTCACAAGACATCTACAACAACTGGAAAGGCCACAGAAATACTTCACAAAGAGGATTACCGGCCTCAAAGAGATGCCCTATGCAGACCGTCTCAAAAAACTGCAGCTTTACTCCATTGCATATCGCCTACTCAGAGGCGATCTCTGCCTAACACACAAAGCTATGTCAAACCCAGAGCTTTTGGACATGCTCCACTTAAAGAAATCCTAATCCCTACGAGCTACACGCTCTAGGGACCTAAACCTCATCACCACAATAAACAGAACATGCTGGAGGGATAGATTCCTGTCCCAGAGACTTCCCATACTCTGGAACAAACTACCTATCTATATCAAACAAAGTTCCTCATTAGCACTCTTCAAGAAAAATCTTGATGATTGGATGGGAGATAGGAAATTCACCCCGGGGATCACATCTGTGGCTCTGCTCGACAGTGGCACAGGAAAATAATTTTCTTGGGTGGCGAAAGCCAGGGTACCTTTGGCTAGGCTTATATAGGCCCTAGGGCCAATAGCCTAGTACCTACCTATGAACCTAAGAACATAGGTCTTGCAATTGAATAAGAAAAAGTATTGAAACATTTACACTGGAAATCATAGAAACCATGTGAGCAATATTGGGTTTCAGTTAACCAGCTTACAAAGATTTTATTTGATGTTTGACCAATCACAATTACTGAAAACAGCACCACTCAGAACTCCCTTCATTTCCACTATTATCAGCAGATTGACTTCTGCATATTTAAATATAGTTTTGCCCCTTTTTTTTGTGAATACGATGAAGGGCTGGCAGTACTGACAGCATGTCAAGAAGGGAACTTCATGACAAGTAGGCATCAGGTGGGAAGAAATCGTAGATGTTCTGTAGGTTATAAAGAAATGGCAATTTTCCTGTGCAGTTTTATGTGGAGGAGTTTGGTTGTGAACGATTTACTATGCATTGATGGGGGGGTGATTTCATCATTTGATCAAGTTAACCACTGGTTCTTCTGCAGGACCACTGTGTATTTTATATTTATCCATATCTAGCTATACGTACTATAAATATATATATACATATATATATATATATATATATATATGTGTGTGTGTGTGTGGATGTGGATTGGGGATTTTCTCCTTTATTCATTATGCAGCCTTGGAGTTATATATAAAAGTAATGGTGCATAGGAGCCAAATGCACCTCCAGTGCAAGAATTATGTTTTTGATGAATGTGGGTGGTGGTTAGGAATGTCGCGATGTTCTTCATGTTTCACTGTTGAGTGGTTTAAATTGTACTTTTCTAGCCATTTTTAAAGGGTATGTTCAGTCCTGTACAATTCTTATCTTTAATCATTGGAGTGTGGCGTTCCACAGGGGTTAGTCTTAGGTCAGGTACATTTTACAGTATGTGTGTGTATATGTATATATCTATATCTGTGTGTGTGTGTGTGTATGTGTATATATATATATATATATATATATATATATATATATATATATATATGAATATACATATATGTATATATATATATATATATCTATATATATATATATATATATATATCTGGGTCTATATTAGTTCGCCAAAGTTGCTCTTCACCAAACACACATTCATCGACCCGTATTCAGTGAAAATCACTTATACGATTCGTTGAATACTCCCAGGGTAGGGAAATACTTGCCCCTATTATATGACTGCATGTTAGAGAATGTATACCTTTTTGTTATCAGTCAACAGATAACAGAAACTTTCAGAATGAACCAAATGCACACTGCTGAAATTTGCAGAACTGTAAATTATTTTTGAACTTTCAGTCTGTTCTATATCAGGCAATGAACTGCTCTGTGAAAACTAGCCTCATTAGCAAAAGACCATGCTGAATGAAGTAGCAATGAAAATATATTCAAAATGATTAATAATGAGTCAGTCACTGTTGCTTGATTAGCCCATCCCCTATTGTTACCTTGGGCTGTGACTCCACCACTAGTATTCACACAAGCGTCTTGCCTGTAGCCGTGCCATGCAATCGAAACAAGCTTCATAAATGCAAGAGGACAATAGAAGATTGTACTTTAGATTTTACTTGAACAGAGCCTTACTTCTCTTCAGCAAAAATAAATGCATGCATACGTACATAAATACATACATGCATAAGTAAGTTCCTCTGTGTTGATAACAGCCACTTTTTTCATTAACAGTTATGGGAGTAACCTGTAATTATACACTTGAAGTTATTACTAAACTGTATGCAGAAAGTGACCGTTGGACAGTATTACTGCTCTTTGACTTGAGAGAGTGTTATGGGACCCACTTGTAATAGTTAACTACTTTTATGCTCTAACTGTAATTGCAGTATTAGCATTTAGCGATGGGCACATCCTGGCCCTATTTGTAGGATGAACAGTGCATACAGGGGAATGTAATCCACTCCATAATGAGAATTGTTCATGCTGTCAAAGGTTGAGACTAATAGACCACATGTCAGGAAATGCTATGGTTAGACCGTACTGATGATCTGAACATCATGCAGGCTGCATAATTATCAATGGCTGAAAAGTCTTGTGGACCCATAAGGAGCAACCATGAGCCACTGGATGCTGACCTTTGCATGAGAAAAATCTGAACTGTATAAATACTTTTTATCCAGACACTAGGTCTAGGAAGCCAAAGGGTTTTGAAAGATTTTATTTTGAGAAAAAAGCCTAAAACAATGGAATAGATGGCTAAGACCCATATTAAGACGAAGGATCAGTAAAAAGTGGAGGTTGACCTGCCTGTGTGGATTTTGAAGTCACTAGAGACTGGGAAAGTGTCAGCAACATATAGGTGCCGAGCAACAGCATACATGTATATCTTTACTGATATATGTGTATACCTTAGCTGGTGTACAGAAAGTGTTTTAATGTGGATTTGAACCTGTTTAAATGTTGGATAGTGCAGTGATTCTTTTTCTGCAACTTTTTTGATTGTTTTACTTCATTATTTTCACTTGTCTATGTTAGCTGCTTTTCATAGATCACACTGATTGAAGAGTGAGAAAAGTGTGCAGTCATTTTTTTCGCTTGTCCATGCATCCTTGGCATAACATTGCCTTTTGCAGCTGGTGACTGACTTCTTAGACTTTCCATTAGGGTTAGCTTTTTATTATCTAGACTGGTATTTTCATCTAAAGATTCCTATGGGTTTCTACAACTGTCATTTGGCAGTCTTTGCTTTGTCTGTCTGATTTCACTTTTCACTTGTTCTTCTGTCTTCTTGCTTGGCAAAGGGAAGAGTTCACAGCTGCAATACTGATTACATCTTTTTGCTTTCTGAAGGAATCCTTAAGCTTATCTTGTCAGAGTTTGGCAATCATCTGCTGTTTCTTTTTACAACTTTGGCTATAGAAAGCATTATTTTCTTGGTCTGTTTTGAAGTGTTGTGGAGTTTACTTTTATGGTGACATTGGAATGGTTTAAATAACGCTACCCTATAGAAGTCTATGCTTTCGTCATCTTCCTTGTCATGGTATATATACTTCTTGAAATTGTTGTTGAGTTGAATTTCTTATCTGGATCTTTTGGCTGTAGTGGAATCAGGAGTTGCATTTCATTTACATAGGTAGGTGAAATGGACCACAAAGATCTCTTTTCAGTCGTAATGGTGTTATATAAAATTATAATCAAATAAGTAAGTAGAAATACAGTTATGTAAAAAAAAACATACCACATAACATTACATAACTGAACAAACAGCTGTATTAATATGGTGAGTGCAAAGGTAATAAATTATTGAAAAATTTTATTGTATTCAAAATTTGTAAACAAAGGTAGAGCACTGATCCAAGTGGACCATTTCAGGCCAACCTAGGTTGGATACTAAACAAGATAAACGTAGTTTGTATAATGAAATGGTAATGTTCATGCGGTATAGTTAAATAACTAAGCAAAAAGTAGTTGACAAAAGATTGAGATGAGTAGTACAGGTGCAGATTGTTACAAACTGTGGTAAGTACAATATTTGCAGATTAATAGGTATCATAGTGAACATCTGAGGTAGAAACAGCAGGGAGGCAATATTAAGCAGCACCACACCTTCAACTTGAGGCTTGCTTCCAAGCTAGGATGCAAGCTTGGTGGTTACTTTGTAAATGCACCAATTCATCTATAGCTGCCATTCTTGGGAGAGCATCCTTGCAGGCTTTTTATAAAAATGAAATGGTGTTGGGTATCTTTTAAATTCATCAAGAGGAGAATTCCACCACTGAGGGCCTAAACCAGAAAATAATCCTGAATGAGCACTAAGGGGAATAAAATGTAGTTTAAGGATTATTTTTAACCTGTGTTTTTAGTTTTAAAGTTATGTACAGACATCTGCAGGGGGACATTTTGTAAATTCTGTAGATCAAAGTGCAAATAGGTTGATCAGGTCTTGAAAATGAAGAACTAAAGTATTTTAACCATAGTGTTGCCGTTAAAAACAAACAGCAACTTTTATTAGCCATCCATTAAATGTTGTATAGTAGCTTGCTTTTGATGTACCTGCAGACATTGGCAGAAAATAGTTTAAACAGGAGAAGATTAGACAGTTTGCTACAGCCGACCATTTATTTTTCTTAGAATTTTTTGGTTCTCTGTAGCAAATAGCAAGACATCTCTGGTTTTGAAATGTCTTTGTATGCAGAAAAAATGTGAGGACTAGGTTAAGCCTCAAGCCCAAATATTTGAAAACTTTACTTTCTGTGTAGAAAGCCACCTGGGCTTCACACGGTTCAGTACATTTTGAAGGCAGAAGGCTTTAAGTGTCCCAACATGTATCATAGTCTTTGTTTTTGCAAGATTAATGTTTAGGCCCATATCAACTAATCAGTTTCAGAATTGGGCAAGTTGATTGGTCAGTCTGTTGGAATTTGTTTTGATCATATGACTCCCTTACTATTAGACAACATATGTTTATGTTTGTAAAGGCTTGTAGTATGTGCACTGATGATGATTGCAAAATAAATTATCCAAGTACAGATGCTTGTAGTACCCATTTATTTGAAGGAGTTATGGAGGATAAAAATCAGTATGTGGTGACCCTTTAGGAACTGGTGCTGCGATAGTTGGTAAACCATTTCAGTTCCACATTTCTAAAGCCATGTATGTTAAGAACTACTAACAATTTTTGATTGTCTTTAGAATCAAAGGCTTTGGTGAGGTCACGGAAAATGGCATCCATCAATTCACCTCTATCAATGGTCCTCAGCAAGTATGTGACTAGGTCTGTAAGGGTGTTGTGACCAGTATTGAACCCATGCTGCTCGTCTTTGACAATTCCACAGGAATGTATACGTTGTTTGACATGAGCAGTCACAATTTTCTTCATACTTTTAGAGGAGAAAGATGGAAAAATTGCCTGAGGACTTCTTCCCTGTAATGGGCCTGTGTTTTGATAAGGGTATTGTATGTGCTGAGTTGCAGAGATCCAAGACTTCCTGTTTAGATGGGTGTAGTAATAATATGTTTGATAGGGACTGCAATGAAGGTGTCATGCTGTTTAAGACATTTTGGATATAGAGTATTAGGAACAGGTGGCCTTAATGTGGAATTTCTCAAAGCCATTTATACATCATAGATAAGGAAAACTTAAGCGTATGAAAGCTAGCTGTGAACCCAAGAACCTGATCAGGCATGTAGATTTATGTTTATATCTTTTAAGCTGCTTGCATATTAGCAGAATAAAATGCTAGGTGATCGGCCACCTTTTGTGGCTAGTATCTTGTACTGTTATCATTTATAGCAGTTCACATGATTTCTGCTCACCTCTTCCAATGACATTAAGTTTAGCTGTGAACCTCTGAATTGCCTAGCAAAGCTAGCTATCTCAGTTTCTTGTGTTGGGCTTGACTTTGTTTAGATCAATTGTACAGAAATTCTGAGTGGGCAAAAAGGTCAGACTCCTCAGGACAGTTGCTGCTTTAATACCTCTTCCATGCTGCCTTTAAGACACTGAATATTTGATGAAGTTCAGAAGTTATCTAGTGGGCAGGCATCCCTTTAACAAATCTAATTTTAAATTAGTAAAAATTATATATGTTTTAAACAGGAGGATATTGAACAGATATTCCAGTGTCATGTTATAATTTCTGGTGAATTAACAACTGATCATATTTGTACAACTGATTCTGCTGGTAAGTTTTAAAGACCCTGTATTGAGCACATAATCATTTTGTGGAAGTGATTTGCCAGAGAAAAGTGACTACACATAAGTGGTTACTTGGAAGTTTTTTTTTTCAGATGTGGTGGCACATCATTTCAGGCTGTTGTTTCTGTATATATCCAATCAAGAAATTCAGGCCCATCAGTCTGTGGATGAGGTGTAGTGTATTTAACAGGTAAAATTAATTAATGCATACTTTGTTAGATACCCGCGGTGGTACAGCGGTAGCATTCTTGCCTCACAGCAAGAGGTTCTCTTGTTCAATTCTCAGCTGGAGTGCCTTCTGTGTGGATGCTGCATGTCCTCCCCGCGGTTAAGTGGCCTCCGAAAGACATGCGTGAATGGGCGTGCCTTCGCTGAAGGTTGGGCATTGGGCGTTGGGCTGGCAACTCGGCACCATAAAAATCGACTGCCAATCATTAGCGGACGGAGTTCCCTAACCGGGAAAAGTCGAAAAGAAAGTTTATACTTTTTTAGAAATTCCTATGGATTATATTAAAGGCTTTCATCCCATTGCAAGTTTAGCTCAACCAGCACCCTCCATCAAGTGGAGATCTTGAAGCTTGTACTCCAGTTTGCAATGATTGCATTCTGAACCTTTTGACAAAATCAGGTTATATTCTCACAGTTCATATATCTAGAATCATAATTTATACTAAAGAAGTGTAAATGGTAAAATGTTCATTCTAGGTCTTAAACTAGATTTTATAAGTAAGTGCTCAAGCTATACACATAACTGTTAGCAGCATTTTGTTCATCCAGCTGTGAGCTTTCAAATACAGCTAAGCAGTTCTATCCGTGCTGCTTGATTGCTGATATATTTAGAGAAATTAATTACAATATAAATAGTATATGAATAAAATTAAGTATCTCTCTAACTACACTAGTCAAAGGTGAACCATCAATGCAGTTGTATTCCCCATCATTTAAGGTTTAAGAAACTGTTAAATAGCTTAAATCTTGTTTGTACTCATTGCTCCTGCTATGCCTGAAATTTTTGTTTCCCCCAAAATTGTCTTGTAAAAAGTCTTAGAATTCTTGTCAAAGGTCAAAATAATACTTCCATGGGACCAGACAACATACCGGGCATGAGTTATCATCAGTGCCATGCATATGCCCTACTTGAGCCTCTACTTAAACTATACAGACTTTGCACTCCAGCCGAGAATTGAACAAGAGAACCTCTTGCTGTGAGGTAACAATGCTACCGCTGTACCACCGCGTGTATCTAACAAAGTATGCATTCATTAATTTTACCTGTTAAATACACTACACCTCATCTACAGTTCAGCTGGTTAATCTGGGAATCCTGAGACAATGTTACAATTGTCTCATGTACACAGACAACCCTCTCCTCCTCCCAACAAACACAAACACATGTGAGAGATGCAACTATATAGCCAGACTGGAGGCTGAACTCTCTCAGCACAGGACTAGCAAGACCAGACAGGAGGAGAAGGTAACCACACACCCAACAAACCCAGTCTCACATAAACCAACCACAACTGCAAACCAAACACATAATAACACAAAGACATACTCGGAGGCTCTAATAAAAAACTTACCGAAACAACAGAGGCTCCCAAAGCAGACATCCAAGAAAACACCACCTCAAAACTCTGCACATGCAACACATAGTACACAAAGTCAGTGTGTCAAACAATCACAGCCCTTAAGGCGAAACACCATGCCTGATACACTAGTAATAGGTGACTCTATAGTCAGACACACCAACGTCCCGCTTACCAGGCTGAACAAAGAGAGGGTAACGGTGAGCTGCCTGTCGGGAGCTAGGATCCGCCACATAACACAAGCACTCAGGTCACTCCAAAGCAAGTACAAATATGACTCCGTCATTGTCCATGCCGGTGTGAATGACCTGAGACGTACCTCCTTGGACTACATGAAAAGAGACATAGAGGAGCTCTCTGATTATGTAGCCCAGGCCGGTATGACCCTGACCCTGAGCAGCATCTTGCCCTCACCAAGAATGATGCCACAATACAAAGACAAGATGATCAGCTTTAATAATTGGCTCAATTACTGGTGTCATTCTAGGGGGATCCAATGTCTGTCTGCTTGGGGTGACATGCTGGACAAGCCACACTGCTTCGCAAGGGACGGCTTGCACCTGTCACCACTGGGCTTCCGGATATTGGCTAAGGCTCTTGCCACCCCCATAGTGCCTTTTTTAGGCAAGGCTCAAAAGACAAACCCACCACCTTAGAAAACAATAAAGGAAAAAAACTAAGGGTAATGCTGCTCAACGCCAGAAGTCTAAATCTCAAGATGCAGGCTCTTGAAGCACTCCTCAGTATGGAGAGCATCGATGTCTGTGCAGTAGCTGAAACCTGGTTCAAGGCTCCTGAGAGCACCCCAGCCCTACCAGGTTATACCTCATATCATGCATTTCAGCCCCAAAACCTGGGCCGAACCACAAAAGGAGGGGGAGTGTCCATATTCATTAGACACCCACACCTCCAGGTTAGTGACAACGCACGAAGCATCGGAGACCATCCATGTGCAACTAACCGTAGGCAAAACTGCTATACAACTTGTAGCATGCTACAGACCACCCTCGCAATCTCAGGAACTCCATTCAGCCTTCCTGAAGATACTGGAAGATATGAATGTCTCACCATATACCATCATATTGGGAGACTTCAACTACCCAAACATAGACTGGGTGCATTACTCAAGCCCCAACACCCTAGCCCAAAGGTTCCTGGAATTCATCAACTCAAATGCGATGGAACAACTAGTCACCTCCCCCACAAGGGGAAATAATATACTTGACCTGATCACCACAAACATGGGGACAAAATGCTCAACACCGGAAGTATACCCCTCACTAGTGAGATCAGACCATAAACTAATAACCCTAGATATTCATATCCCACCTCTACCCCCAGCACAGAAGACCACAGTGAGAAACTTCTCAAAAGCCGACTTTACACTCCTTAGGACTGAAATGGTATCCTTCAAGCCCCCTGGGCCAGTGGAAACCACATCCCACACTGCTGAATCCTTCACAAATGCTTTCTACGGGCATCTCCAAGAATGCATGGATCATGCAATCCCAAATAAAACCAAGACCCTTTCCACCAAAGGCAGACATCCTATCTGGTGGACCCCAGCCATAAACAAACTTTATAACAAGAGAAGGAAGCTACTGCAAGACAGAGCAAAATCCCATAAAGGGAAGGCATCCCTGATCAGCACTAGCAAAAAACTACGTTCGCTAATAAAATCGTCAAAGGCCAACTTCGAGAGAAAAATCGCTAAGGACACTAAAGATAATCACAAGGCCTTCTTCGGTTATGTTAGAAACCTGGGCGGAAACCCTCAGATATGCGCAGAGTTAGTTCATAACGGCAAAAAATACACTGAACCCACAGATATTGCCAACATACTGGCAGACAGGTTCAGTGCAAATTTCTCCCCTCCCTCTCCCCCAAAAGACGAAATAAATATCTCAGCTGAATGCAACCTCCCTGAAATCTCAGATGTCCAGGTGAGAGCTACCCTCAGCAAAGCTAAAAATACAGCATCCATGGGACCTGACGGTGTCCCGGGTTGCGTGCTACGTGAACTCCTAGAGGAGCTAAACCCGCACATAAGAAAGCTGTTTAATCTTAGCCTTACTACAGGATACGTCCCTGAACACTGGCGTACAGCTACAGTGGTCCCACTCCACAAAGGTGGCACCTCTACAGACCCTGGAAACTACCACCCCATAAGCTTGACCAGCCTGGTCTGCAAAGTTATGGAAAGGATCATTATGGAACTCTTAAACAAAGACATCGGGGACCTACAGACAATTGACCCTACCCAGTTCGGCTTTGTAAAAGGCAGATCCTGTCTTTTAAACCTGGTGGACTTTTTTGAAACAGTCACTAGAGCCATCGATGAAGGCAAAGCAGTTCATACAGCCTACCTGGATCTGGCAAAAGCCTTCGACACAATACCCCACTCAGGCATCATAGACAAGCTCAACAGCTTAAATGTAAACCCGTTTGTCACAAGATGGGTTGCAAACTGGCTAAAGGACAGAACCCACAAAGTCAGAATAGCTGGAGCTATGTCAGACTCTAAGCCAGTCACAAGTGGAGTCCCACAGGGCTCTGTCTTGGGACCCCTCTTGTTCAGCATTTATTTCTCAGATGTGCAGGCAAACATAGGGGGGTTGTGGCTGACAAAGTTCACAGACGACTGCAAACTAGGCGCCATAGTCAACACACCAGCTGACACATGCATCCTCCAGAAGGGCCTCACAGAAACAGACGACTGGTGCCAGAGTCATGGCCTTAAACTAAATGCCAAAAATGTATAGTCATCCCTTTGGAAAAACAAAGTACCCACAAATTACCACATAGGTGGTAATCCATTAAGTATGGAAAAAGTAATCAGAGACCTGGGGACCCAAGTTGACAGTGACCTCTCATTTGACACCCACGCCGCCAAAGTGGTTAGAAAGACCTTCTACCTTGCCCACCTTATCATGAAGGGATTCACATCCAGATCAAAGGATGTCATTGTACCCTTATATTCCTCCCTTATCAGGCCTATGATTGAGTACAATGCCCCATTTGGTATGTACCTCACCCGGCACCTGCAGCAGCTGGAGAGACCCCAAAAGTACCTTACCAAGAGGATCAAGGGTCTCCAGCATATGTCATATGCTGCCAGACTGAAAAAGCTCCAGCTCTATTCAGTAGCATACCGCCTGCTCAGAGGTGATCTGTGACTTACGTACAAGGCCATGTCCAATTCAGAATTAATGGACATGCTCCACCTCAAAAAATCCAAATCCATCAGAGCCACGAGAGCTAAAGATCTAAACCTCAGCACAAATATGAATAGGACATGCTGGAGGGACAGATTCATAACCCAGAGGCTTCCCGCACTCTGGAACAGGATACCTGTCCATGTTAGGCAGAGCCCCTCACTGACTCTCTTCAAGAGAAATCTGGACGAATGGATGGGTGATCGTAGGTTTACCCCAGGGGTTATCTCTGTGTCATTGCTAGATAGAGGCACAGTAAACTAAATTTAATTTAAATTGTACACCGTTGTATCATTACATGGGGTGGCGAAAGCCACATACACTTTGGCTAGGCTTATAAATGCCCTAGGGCAGATAGCCTAGTACTATACTATGAAACTATGAAACTATATCCAGATGGTTTGAAAAACAGCTACTGTGACTCCACTACACAATAGCAGACCCTCTACAGATCAGGGTAATTATAAGCTCATCTGCCTAACCAGCCTTGTATGTAAAGCCATGGAATGCATCATAGCAAAGCTCACTGATGTGGACAAAGGCAGCTTACTCATAGATCTCATAATGCCAATCCAATGACATCCCATCACTTTGTTTGATGTTAAATTCCTTCTTAATTGTGTAATTTTTATCTTATATTCTTGTTGACTTTTTGCATTGATATTGTATTTTGTATCCATATATTCTTGTATTTCTGGAGCTTTTCTCCCCAGGACTCCATTGAAAACAGGTTCTTCAAGGCCCAATTGGACTATCCTGGCAAACAAACTGAAAATAAATAAATAAATAGATCCCCATTCACATTGGTTTTGGCAATGTCAGGTCCTATCTCGTCTTGGAAATGTTACAGATGCTGTGAACAGTGGTTACTGCACACTGCCTCTCTTGACCTGGCAAGGCTTTTGTCGCTATTCCCCATGCTGATATTATTGAAGCATTAGACAAACTTAGTGTAAATCCATACATTATCCAGTGGATTGCATACTGGCTGTCCAGCATATCTCATGCTATGAAATTTGCTGGTACGCTCTCTGAATGTAAAATTATAAGTAGTTTGGCACCACAAGAATCAGACATTAAAGCCAATATCCCTGAAGTGTTGTTGAGTAAATCTATTAATGACTACAGTTTGGGCATTACTATCCATCTATTCTCTAATACTAAGTAGCTCCAGCAATGGCTAGAATATGCTCATATATGGTGTATTGAAAACAGTGTAAGCTAAATGCTGAAAATTACAGTGTAGTAACATTTGGCAAAAACAGTTGTTCCAGCCTCATATGGTATTCCTCTTTAGACAGAAATGATTGTAAGAGACCTGGGTGGTTTTGTGATCACGCTTTCTCATCCGAACATCATGTTTCTGCAGTAGTCATGTAATACTTTTATTAGATCTAGGTAATTTCCAAGTAATGGTTTTTAGAAGGTATCCTACCACTGTACTCTTCCCTTATCAAACTTATCATCAAATATAGTGCCCCATTTGCTATTTACAAATCCAAGCAGATTATTCGTCTGGAAATTCTAGACCGATTTTTAACCAAGAAAATTAAAAACTGTAATTCCTTCACCTATCTTGATAGATTAGCATGACTTTTCTTATATTCCTTAGCCTACTGGCTGCTCTGAGGTGACACTTGTATTGCTTTTTGAGCCATGAAAGACCCAGTCCTATTTGACCTCCTATTTCTTTTTCACCAACAAATAAACAAGACTCACTTAGGGGACCTAAGGAATAAGTTACCATTACAGGTCAAAGAAAGTATTAATGTGTCTACCATTAAGGCTAGTCTTGATTATTGGATGTGCAGACATAAATTTACATCTGGGTTGTCATGTACGATCCTGCTTGATTTGGGATGTAAACATTATTAAGTGCTTGAAATGGGTGGCAAGAACCTTTAAGCGAGTCTATGTAAAGTTGCATACTGCAGTCCATTTATGACTTTTATCATTAGATCACTGTTGCACCAATGCTGACAAATAGGTTGTAGCCTGCCAAGAATAACCAATGTCTGTCCTGTATGCCAGAGTTTAGGCATTCCTTCCTCACGCTCAGTGTGTCTAACTTCAGACCTAGGGGGTCTATATTACATCAACGAATTATTAAATGTTCGAATCTCTAAAGGTCGACCTTTAGAGAGAGAAAATTTAAATGTTCGAAGATGTAATATAATAAAATTAAACAAATAAAAAGTAGCAGAAAAAGGTTTTAGCGGGGGGGGGGAACCCCCCACTACTTAAATATACCAACTCCGAGATTGCACATCAGTGCACTACAGTACAGAAATGGGAAATTTCCCATTCCCTGCACTGTAGCGCGATCTTGGAGTTGGTATATTTATGTGGGGGTGGGGGCGCAGCGGGGCTTGCCCCCCTTCTTACACCCTTTAGTTTTTTGTTTTTTTTTAATTTTTAAACATTTTCAAATATTTCAATATTCGATCTGTAAAGGTCGAACTTTACAGATTTGAACATTTAATTGTTCGTTGATGTAATATAGACCCAACCTAGGCATGAGGGTTGTGTGCTGGTATAAAAAGGACATATGTGGACCAAAAACCTCAGAACTTTCTTACAACCAGTCCAGAAACAAGACTTCATCTATTGCCTCAATCTGTCAGATTTGTAAGGATTCATATTGACAGAGAGAGAGAGCAAAAGATAAGTACCCCATTGGGGACCATTCTTCTTTTTTCAGGTTTCTATACTGGAATCCTGTTAATGTCATCAAAGAGAGACAAATGCCTTTGTGGTAGGCAAATTCCTTACAAAGACAAGGCATTAGCAGTGTCTTTTTGCATAAGGCCTGAGCATAACACTGGTGACTGTACTGTTTGTCAGGCTTTTGTCCCCAGAACCCTAAGTAGACATCTTTCTTCTTTAAATATTTATTTAGGGAGTAAACAGACAGTTTAAGGCTCTTGTGTGAGTCACCATCTTCACCAAAGTTGCAGCCTCGGATATCCCCTCAGCGTCAAAGAAAACCAAGAGGCAGAAGGAAGATGGCACTCCTTTGTCTTCCTTGACCAGGTCAGAGCTGATCATACATGTTGAGGCAGTTGAGAAGCCTACAGACCATCTAACCTTTGGACTTGTTCCCTTTGTTGCAACCTCGCCAGAGCCTGACACTGAACATCATGTAGGTACAGCCCATCTGACCAGTCAGCCTGCTGCCAAAGCCTGTATGGGGATCACAGGCACGTGATTTGTGAAGTAATGGACAGTGCACAAGGATGTCCCTGGTTCTCTGACAAAGGTATGTCACTGTTGGTTCTTCTCATGTCAGTTATTTAGATGCCCATAAAACGAAGAAGCAAAAATCCAAGCACCTTTCTTCACTAGCCACTACTGTTTTAATCGATCCCCCCAAAATATCCAGATAGTCTAAGCCTCTTTTTGGCTATTAAATCCTCTCAGTTCTTTAATTCAACTCCAAATATACCCCCACCCCATCTGAAGAGGATTCTTCCTCTGAACCACAATCTGGCAACTTGAATTATTCTTCTCAGATTCATTTCCCTTCGGGATTTTTGTATGACCCTGAAGATATCATATTCTGACTCTCCTTTAGAAAGAACTCTCTGTGTCAACAAGCAGGTGGCACAAAATCATATCCCGTGTAGGTTGCAGTGATGGCTTGGGACATTGCGAACCATGACAGCCTCTCTCCAAGCCGTTTACATTCCATCAAATCAGAACAGCTTGCAAGATCACTTGAAGCAAATCGAGGGCAGACCCCCACTTGTACTGGTCCTTGGGGCCTTCTCATTCCTTTATCATCATATGTGGAGCAAATTGAGGGCAGACCCCCACTTGTACTGTTCCTTGGGGCCTTCTCATTCCTTTATCTTCATATGATGTCACCTAGACATGACAACAGGAGTAGTGAATTTCCCAAAGGAAAGACTGATCTCACTGAGGCTACAGTCATCATCATCATTAACCCCCTTTTACCCATTTTCGGCATTGGGTTGGAATATTATGTCAGCTGTTGCCATCTCTCTCAATTCAATGCCAGTCTCCTTTCGTCTTCAGCAGTCATGCCTGACTGTCACATCTGTGTTCTGAGATGAGAGCAGTCCTTGTAAGTGTTGCAAGCTCTTTGGGACTTTCTTCCATAGGGTGTGATTACCATACACAAATACAGTGCATGCATGGTATGGTACACGTACATGTAAAGAGGAATCTGTTTTTAGATTTTGTGCCAGGAGTCCATGATGTGGTAGTGGGCCAATTCTTTGGGCTGTCTGATAGCAATACACACACACACACACACACACACACACACACACACACACACACACACACACACACACACACACACACACACAGGAACAGTCACTTAGAAATGTTCTGGACTTTCCTTGGCCACCTGGACTTCCCTACGCCTTCTTTGTCTTTTCATTGATGACAAATATCTTCCTGAAAGCATCCATGTGGAAGCCCATAGTTTTCCTCACAGCCCCCTTTTGACCCAAGCAAATATGGTTTTTGGTGCTTTGGCCTCATGTAATGCAACCCCCTTGATCACTAGATCTGCAACTTGGCCTTCTGTCTCACCCATCTGGGAAACCTCATCCAGACACCTCCCTCAGATTAACCACATGGTTTTTCCAGTTGCAATAATCCAGTCTTACCTGCTAAAGTAGTTGGCAGTTAGGTATAACACTGTATAAAAGCAAATGGAAAAGATTTTCCTTATAGGCCATCGCCCAAGGACTGGGCAGATTCTCTGTTCCTATTCCCTCTCTTCACTATCAAAGTCCAGTTGTCAGCTGTAGTAATCTTTCCTGCAGGCATCAATTCCAGTTCCCTAGCCTCGTAAAAAATATGCAAGGCTTTCCTCTAGTGAGGACCTTTCTGCCCAAGCCACTCATCAATGAGCCCTACTCCTGCATGGGATCTTACCTTAGTACTTCAAGCTCTCACTAATCCACCCTTCAAACCTGCCTCCAGTTCCTTATTAAAACATCTTTCTTTGAAAACTTTATTTTTGGTTGCCATTACTTTTGCAAGAAGAATCTGTGAACTATACCCTTATCCTGTAAACAATCATAGCTGTTTTTTCATAAAGACAGGGTTCCCTCACACAAAATCCTACATTTGTTCCTAAATTAGCCACAGAAACCATATTAAACCAGACTATCGATTTGCCAGTCTTCTTCCCATATTTCTCTAACAAAGGAGAATACCAATTCTATACCACAGATGTACACCAGCAGCTAAGGATATACTTTTATAAGACAAAATAATTAAGGAAACATGACCAGCTTTTTATATCCTTCTCCAAGGATAAATTAGGAGCCAAAGTTTTCAAAGTCACTTTATCTAGATGGGTATCAGACCGAGTCTCATCCATTTACTTTTGCCTCAACATGCCATTGCCATCAAGACCCAAAGTTCATTCCAGAAGATCTGTTTTGACCTCTGTGGAATTCTACATATGTCCTTCCATTGTAACTTGAAAATTACTTTTCTAGTCTCCCTTCCCAATCTTTGCTAACTTCCTCTGATGGATTTTTATACTTCTCATTATATGACTTACTAATTAACCCCCTTTTAACGAGAACGTCTGTTCCAGATTTGTTGTCCGCATATGTTATTTGGCAGAGGTTTTACACTGGATGCCCTTCCTGACGTAACCCTCCCCATTTATCCGGGCTTGGGACCGGCACAAAGAAATGCACTGGCTTGTGCGTCCCCAGTGAGACAGCTAGAAAAGTGCTTGGTGTGACATCTGGACAGAGGGAGGAGGACAAGGAGACCTGGTGGTGGAATGGACAGTATACAGAGGAAGAGACTGGCGAAGAAGTGGGATTGTCAGAGAGATGAAGAAAGTAGACATGAGTATAAGGAGATGAGGAGCATGGCAAAGAGAGAGGTGGCAAAGGCTAAGGATAAAGCGTATGGAGAGTTGTATGAAAGGCTGGACACTAAAGAGGGAGAATAGAACCTGTACCGATTGGCTAGACAGAGGGACCGAGCTGGGAAAGATGTGCAGCAGGTAAGGGTGATAAAGGATAGTGAGGGAAACTTACTCACAAGCGAGGAGAGTGTGTTGAGCTGATGTAAAGAGTACTTTGAGGGGCTGATGAATGAAGAGAATGAGAGAGAGAGAAGGTTGAATGATGTGGGGATAGTGAATCAGGAAGTGAAACAGATTAGCAAGGAGGAAATAAGGACAGCTATGAAGAAGATGAAGAATGGAAAGGCTTTTGGTCCAGATGACATACCAGTGGAAGCATGGAGGTGCTTAGGAGAAATGGCAGTGGTATTTTTAACCAGATTGTTTAATGAAATCTTGGAAAGTCAGAGGATGCCTGAGGAGTGGAGAAAAAGTGTTTTGGTGCCTATCTTTAAGAATAAGGGTGATGTGCAGAGCTGTAGTAACTACAGAGGGATAAAGCTGATCAGTCACAGCTTGAAGTTATGGGAAAGATTAGTGGAAGCTAGGTTAAGAAGGAAGGTGATGATTAGTGATCAGCAGTATTATTTCATGCCAGGAAAGAGCACTACAGATATGATGTTTGCTCTGAGAGTGTTGATGGAGAAATATAGAGACGGTCAGAAGGAGTTGCATTGTGTCTTTGTGGACTTAGAGAAAGCATATGATAGAGTGCCTAGAGAGGAGTTGTGGTATTGTATGAGGAAGTTGGGAGTGGCAGAGAAGAATGCAAGAGTGGTACAGGATATGTACGAAGGTAGTGTTACAGTGGTGAGGTCTGCAGTGGGAGTGACAAGATGCATTTAAGGTGGAGGCGGGATTACATGAAAGATCAGCTTTGAGCCCTTTCTTATTTGCAATGGTGATGGACAGGCTGACAGATGAGATCAGACAGGAGGCCCCATGGACTATGATGTTTGCAGATGACATTGTGATCTGTAGTGAGAGTAGGGACCAGGTTGAGGAGACCCTGGAGAGGTGGAGATATGCTCTAGAGAAAGGAATGAAGGTCAGCAGGACTAAGACAGAATATTTGTGTGTGAATGAGAGGGAGGATAGAGGAATGGTGAGGATGCAGGGAGTAGAGTTGATGAAGGTGCATGAGTTTAAGTACATGGGATCAACAGTTCAGAGTAATGGTGAGTCTGGAAGAGAGGTGACAAAGAGAGTACAGGCAGGGTGGAATGGGTAGAGAAGAGTGTCAGGAGTGATTTGTGACAGATGGGTGTCAGTAAGAGTGAAAGGGAAGGTCTACAAGAGGGTAGTGAGACTAGCTATGTTGTATGGGTTGGAGACAGTGGCATTGACAAAAAGGCAGGAGTCAGAGCTGGAAGTGGCAGAGTTAAAGATGTTAAGATTTGCGCTGGGTGTGACAAGGATGGACAGGATTAGGAATCAGTATATTAGAGGGTCAGCTCAGGTTGGATGGTTTGGAGACAGTCAGAGAGTCGAGATTGCGTTGGTTTGGACATGCGCTGAGGAGGGATGCTCAGTATATTGGGAAAAGGATGCTAAGGATGGAGTTGCCAGGTAAGAGGAAAAGAGGAAGGCCTAAGAAAAGGTTTATGGATGTGGTGAGAGAGGACATGCAGGTGGTTGGTGTGGCAGAGCAAGATGCAGAGGACAGGAAGAAATGGAAACAGATGATCCACTGTGGCGACTCCTAACGGGAACAGCCGAAAGAGAAGAAGAAGTCTGTTCCAGATTTGACTAAAAATTCCACCAGAACAGTTCTTTCACTTAGGACTCCCCAGTCACTTTCTCATTCCCCATAATGTGATATCGGTCTCTGATAGGCAAGGCAGTCTCTAACCTGCAGTTAAAACTTCTTCACGTCATCCCACTCTGTTACCTTTCCTACTCTAGTTATTTGCTCCCAATACCGTGGTTCATTTGCTAGTTTTCTCCAGTAAGTTCTAGCCCCTTTTCACCTATTTTTGCACCCCTACTTGCAGTCATCCCTATTGGCAAAATCTCCTTTCTTCATTCCCATGTTGCCTTAGTTCTTATAATATTTACTGGACATTTATGAATGTAATATTCTGTATTCTGGTTATTAATCTCCTTATGGAGATGTAGCTGCATCCAAAATCCTATTCTCTACTTATTTCTCAACCCCTCCCCCCCGCCACCATTTCATCATCATCATCATCCATTTCTATTGCTTGTGTTATGTATATGAGCATTAACTGTGTAGCTCTAAAATTTCTTTTGAAGTCAGGTAATCCTAAACCACATTGCTGTGTTGGATGGGTTAACTTATCCCACTTAATTCTTACCCTCCCAGAAAAAGTCATTCAGTTCTTTATTAAATATTGACCACAACTTCTACTGTGGAGAAAAAAAATACCATCTCCAAGCCTAACCTGTATATAAAGCTAAAGGGACTAAAACATTTTCAGTGCTTGTATCTTACTTTCCATATTCCTAATCAAGAACTTCCAGTTTCTCAGTTTTTGTAGTTATCTTTTGTTTAGTCTCTTTTCAGGTATCCTTGGCTGCGATAACAGAAGCCTTTTTAATCATACTTCTAAATACTTCAGCTTATCCTGTCCCCATACATATATGAATTATGGAACCAAGTCATGAGTGGGTACAAATTGTATATCTATAGCATTTGTTTTATCTTCATTCATTTTATATCCTGAAAAGACTTGAAACTGTCTCAGAATTATCCACAACACTAAAATGTCCAAGTGTAAAATAATATCATCTGCAAATAAACCAAATTTTCTTGATTACCATACCAATTATATCCTTGATTTTTTGAGTCAGTTATTTTCTTGCCAGTGGCTCTATATATAAAGCAAATAAGGGGAAAGGAGGACACCTCTCTGTGGTTCCTCTATTCAAATGAAGCTCATGAGCGAGGAACACTCCCATTTTAATTCTTCCTCTGATTCTTCATATATCCTTCCAATTAACCTTATTGTTGCATCAAGGGGTGCAAATGCATCCATTGCCAACTCATAAATCCCAGCTTACTGTGTTGAATGCTTTTCTGCATCAAGGCCCACCAACAGCAGTAGTATTTTCTTACATTTTGCTTCCCTTTGTATTATTATTGTTCTATAAATGTTCTTAAATGTTTGCCTTCCCTTCCACAAAACCATGTTGATCCATATCAATCAATTTTGGCAGCACCTTTGACAGTCGTTTATCTGGGATAGCTAGTATTCACACGTTATAATCATGGTTTAAAATTGAAATGGGGTCTGTATTAGGCTGAGACCGATGGGTCTTTACCTTCTTTGAGTAGTACAACCACTTTCTTCCAAGAAGCTGATACTTCCCCTCCTTTTAAAATACTAGTAAACAAAATCTTCAAGATCTTTATCACTTTATCTAATCTTCTCCTATAACTATTAGTTTTTTTGACTGTCATCTTCCTCTAATAATTATACGTTTTCGATAAATATTTCCATTTGTGCATTTTCTTGGTTGCCACATTCCTCTGCTTTATACAAATTATCATACTGTTTCAGAAATACATCTAATACCCCTATAGAATATTTCTTTATTTTTCTTGTCAGAGGCTCCTTAAATTTGGTGACAGCCCTGTATACTTTTTGTTGCCTAAGTTGTGGTAAACATTTTTGTACTGTGGAGTTGCCAAAAAACAATTGCTTAACGGCAATCTTTCTAAACTCATGGATGTTATCCAAATACTCCCTTATTTTCCCTTTAACACACTGCAGTCACTCCTCTTCTTCTTTGAGATTCCTCTTATTCTGGAGTACTTTAACCAGGGTATATATTAAGTTATCGAACTTTTAAAAGTTCGAATGTCATATGGTCGAAGCCATATGATCAAACTTTTAAAAGTTCGAAAAGCTAAAAAAAAAATACACAACTGAGAAAACCTACCTGACCATTTTAAGCAGGGGGTGTGACCCCCCTGCACCCCCACATCCCCCGCTCTTTAAATATACCAATTCCGAGATCGCAGTACAGTGCAGGAAATGGAAATCTTCCCATTCCACACTGTATGGAGATCTCCGTTGAAACGTTCAAACTTTTAAAAGTTCAATCATATGGTGTCGACCATATGACGTTCGAACTTTTAAAAGTTCGATAACATAATATACACCCCTTTAACCATTGTCAGGTCAGCCTCTCTAAATATTTCCTGTTACTTATTAACCATATCATTATCTCTTGTATTTCTACCCTATTTTTAGATTCAATTTTCATTTTATCCCACTCGCTAGCTATCCCTTCTGAAGAAATTTTTAAATTCCATAAGAACTCTCAAATAATTTCCTCTATCCAATCCTTGAATTCCTTTCTTTTTAACAGGTAAGTGGGAAATTGCCAGTGCCTCATTTTTACTTCATTATCCTGCATTTTTATTTTTGTTTTTATTAGTGAATGATGTGAATATTTATTGGATGTGTATCTCAAAGCTTTCAATTAAAAATATAATTTCTATCCAGTCTAACCCAGTTATTGTACCTTGAGAAACAGTATATAAATTATGCCAGGCTTCCTACTGCTGAGTTCCCATCTTCTATATCAAATATTTTCATAAATTTATTCAGAAATCCACCTTGTTTTGTTATATTTTCTGTTCTACATCCTGCTGGTATGTCCTTGCCATTGCAAATCAAGTTCCTGTGCCAACCTATAAGTAATATTCTGTGCTGAAGGTGGATTCTTTCTCCAAAATTTTTTTTAAGATCCATAATGGCTGTTTTTGCTGGAATATAACTACATGCCAACATAATGCTCTTATCTTGCCAAAATCCCTTTATTACCACAAATCTACCATTATCGTTCCCCACCTCTTTCTGTCACTGTTGTGCCTCTCTAACAATTATTCTTTTTCTTCTATTTTGCCCCCAATATTCTGTTGAATAGCTGTCCTGAAATCCTTTCCTTGTCAAAGTCACATGCTTATTTATTTCCAAATTTGTCTTCTTCAGCATTGCTGTTTGCACTCTGTAGTTCTTAATAAAATTCAGTACTTTTTCCTTTTTGTCTATACCCATAAAGCCATTTACATTCCAAATACTATAGCCATAATGATAAAAAGCTGTCATTCTTACTTATCAGTTTTTTCAAGTGTGTATTTCCAACTTTTGTCTTTCATGCTCACACTACTGTTTGGCAAGCTGTTCTTTTAAAAAGTTTTCTTCTCGTTTTTTGATTGAACCTATGTCACATTTTCAACACTTTTTTATTTAATGAAAACCTTCAAATAAAAAACTAAATACATTTACAGAACATCCCTGTTAGCTTAGAGCAAACACACAAAACTATGCAGATCAAGAAATGAGGTTTAACCCTCCAGTTAGGAACAATTGCCCCAAATCAACAGCTGCAACCACAGCCATATCATAATTTAAAATTAAAGTCACCCATGCTAAACTGGGTTGCCACATACACAAATCACTGCCTGTTGTTTTCTTATCTCGGTTCCCTTCCCAGATGTTAATGACAGCTTGTATGGTTTCAGAAAACATTAACTTTTAGCCCTAAGAAAAAGTACACTGGCCATGTTTAAATAAAACTAAATTATGTCCTGTTCTATTAAATGCATTATAGTATCAGGGCAGCCTGGATGGCTATTGTCATTTTTTCATTAACCAAAATTTCAAACTTTATTTTTCACTGAACACTTGCCATTGTACCTATAATTTTGCATTTCCCTCAGAAGAAAATGCTCAGGACTCTCAGGATTAATTGCTTTCACCTGCAGACAGCTTGTCTCTACTTAAAAATAGGCAGTAGTGAGAAAATAAAACAGATAACTACTTTACAGATATGAAAAATAAAAGAAAAATAAAAAAAGTGGATCCGGTTAACACACTTTAATGCATACAACTTTTAATAAAACAGACAAGCACTTTTAGGCAGTAGCCCTTCCTCCTTTCTAATCACAATTAAAACAACCCCTATAAAAACTTGCATACAAGATCAACCAATCAAAAACAGAACTCAATGAAAAAAATCTACTCCCCTTAAGGGCAGGTTTCAGTGGAACACAAGAATTCAGACTTGGGGATTTATCAGCCTGTAGAGTAGCTATCCAATGCATTTCAGCTACTTCTGTTCTATTAATCAAATCAACCCCTCTCAAGTTCACATTCACCACTTGCAATGCCATAAAAGTAAAATTATGATCAGTATACAATTTAATATTGAATCTGTGTTAGCTAGAATGAATTCAGAAAGATGTGAAAGGGGTTTGTCATAGGTAAGGAGGTAGCAGAGGGAAAGACCTTGTCAGGCTGGAAATAATTTGTCCCAAGAAGACTGAATGCTGTAATTAAATCAAAAGGTGCTTCAGAAAAGTATTACGTTTAAGGGTGTGCACACTTATGCAACCAGCTTATTGTGTGTTTTTTATTTTTTCCCCTAACAGATTTGTTTTTCAATTGAATTGTACAGGTTATAGGTCACATTAAAGGTGGAAAAAGTTTTGAAATGATTTATTGTGGTCTCATTTTTTGTATCTCAAAAAAACTGGCATTTTAACAGGGGTGTGTACACTTTTTATATCCACTGTACACTGATAAGGATATCAGTGAAGATTTTTTCAGACTTTTTAAAAACAGGATTACAATTTGTACCAAATAGAAGTTTTGACATAGTGGATGCCATTATAGAAATGAAGTTTTTTACAAGGAAATTAAAATTGGCTGTATACTTTAATAATAAAGAACAAAGTGGGGTAAACGCTATTCATTCCAAAGAATTTTGACAAGGAAAAGCACATTTAACCCCCAATTACACCCCACTCTAAGTGTTTTGGAGAAAGCAATAACTGATGACTTGTATCAGTTAAAAGTAAGGGTGATTGATAGTAAGAGTTATTGTACCAATTTGAATAAGAAGGAAAAGCAACTATTCAAAAACTTGTTGGATGATAGGAGTATCTGAATTATGAAGCCAGATAAAGAAGTGGGAATAGTGCTGTTTATTGTACTAGATTATAATTGGGCAATGTATGATACACTTAATGATACAGATGCGTATTTACCAGCCTCCTTGAATGAATTAAATATTTCTTATCATAGAATAGATTATTTTTTGGAAGAATATGTGGCAGAAAAAAGGATAACATCTGAGGTATATGAAAGGGGGAAACCTAAAGTCCCGATAATACTTGGAATGTCAAAAATATATGAGTATACTTGATCTACCATTTAGACCAATTGTAGCCACAAGGGGTTCCAAAACATACCCTTTGGGAGTGTATATAGATAAAATGGCGAAGAAGGTTTACAATAAGGTTCCACACTTGATTAAGGATTCATGGGATTTTTTAGGTAGACTTACAAAAGATATTTGGTCTAAAGAATTAACGCTTTTAACTGTAGATGTAGTGTAACTATTTTCAAGTATACTGAGAGATGAGGGATTAGAGTACTTTCAGAGCAGATTAATAAAATTGAGTAATCTATCCAATGATATGATAAAATTATTGGTAGAATTGATGGGTACTGTCCTGGATTATAATTTCATATTTTTTTGAAGGAGAATACTTTAAGCAGATTAATGGGGTCACCTTGGGGGTGCTGTCTGCCCCATGCTATACAAATATGGTGATGCTAGATTGGGAAACCAATATAGTACTTAACTAAGAACAACATCAAGTTATACATAAGATTGCTGGATGTTATATTTATCTTATGGGAAGGTTCAGCAAATGTTATCAGCAGTTTTGTGAAATATTTGAATGGGTCAACTAATTTCCTGAGATTTGCATACAGTTATGATAAGGAGGGTATCAGCTACATGGATACCAAAGTATCCCATTTCTGTCAGGGTTTTAGATCCATGATATATAGGAAGCCAACATTTAGTAACTCTTATTTGGATTTTAAAAGTAGTCATCCACTGAAGCAAAAGAAAAATGTGATTAAAGGTCAAATCATCAAGGTAGCAAGAATAACTTCCCATCAGAAAGATTTATACAAGGAAATGGATGAAGTTACTAAAATGTTTTTAGCAAGAGGCTACCCAATGGGAATAGTGAATGATGTGAAAAATTATGTAATGAATGAATGGGGCTGAGATGGAAAAGGAGCAATATAAGGATAACCAAGGAGATAAAAATTACGAGAGGGCCCTGGTAATAGAATATACCCCACAAACGGAATTTATTAAATATATAGTAAAACAGAACTGGAGCATCTTGAAAACTAATCAAGCTATTTTAGAAATACTGGGGTTAGAACCAAAACGTGTATAGAAAACATGAAGAAATTTGAAAGAAAGTTTTGAGGTTAGGGCAGATTGCTCATTATCTATAAAACAAAAAGGCACTGTGAAGTGTGGAGCTTGTCCGCAGAGTAGTTTTATCTGTGAGGATAAATGTGTCATTTTAGATAATTATTCCAAATGCAAAGTTATTTTTGAAAAAGGGGACTGTGGAACTAGCAATGTGATTTATTTAGCGAAGTGTTCTGGTTGTACCGCATTATATGTGGGAAAAACGGAATGTAGGCTAAGAAAGAATTTATGAACACCAGTGTAATATTAGGAAATACAATGGTAATAGTGCATTATACAAACATGTTACAAAATGTCCACAATTTAAGAGATTTATGTTTGCCATTTTAGAAAGAGTTAATGAAACCCTAGGGGGACAGTAAGGTTTTATTAAAAGCGACAGAAGTAAAATGGTAAATTAAACTTGATGCCAGCCAGTAAGCTGTAGTTATAAATCCCTTATTAGCTGCGAGAGCTGGTATGTCCTAATCTTCCTCTCTGTGAAAGTACACGTGATACATGGGGTAACATTTCTATGATCCATGGTAAATTTCTAATGTTTTTAAACTGATTGCTTTTTATTACATTAATGCATTTTATATTGTGAAGCAAGTGTATGACAAAAATGTGTTTTGCTTGGTATTTTAATGTATTTTTTTATGGCTTTAAGGTAAGGTAATGAATATGAATTTTAATGTTGATCAGTTATGGTAAAATTTTATTAAGGTTAAACCTTTTAGGAGAGACAGTAAAGGGTTAACATGCTCACTTGTGTGTTAGATAATGTCATCATTTGATTTAATATAAGTAAGGTGTAAAATGTATGCTTATTGATCTTGAGGAAGTCCAACAATATGGACAAAAGCGCTTAATCCTATGTTTTAATTCTGTGTGGGTTGAAGTTTTTAATTTGGAATAAAATTTCTTGAAGTTATATGGACTGATTATGTTGTGGCTGCAGGCATCGCTACATAATTTCTTTTGTTTTTAATTAGTTGCTGGAGTAGTGACATACTGTGATTATCTTTTAGTCAGTAAAATTGAGTTGTCAGAAGATACCCACTACCACCCCCACCATACCCCCAGAAGGAGGAGACTTTTACTACTGGGCAACAAAGAATGCCAAGTCTAAATGGTATGAGGAAGTAAATGGGCCAGTGGGCCATCTATAGGAGGGGGACTGTTTAAGAATTCAAGACATTTCTAGAAAAAATCAAATGTTAAGTTGTCAATCTCGCCTTCATTCTTGCTGGATGGGTTCGGAGCCGATCCTCGGCTCCGCTTTAGCTCGAGAACTCCTTTTACCAGCTCGAGGCAACCCTATATCCCATGATGCAAGGCGGAACTACCCCAGATCTCGTTTGCCGCTTAGCGAAAGAGGTCTCCTTTGCCAGCTGAGGTAAGTTTTTTCTTGTTAAAGAAGAAAAAGTTTAGTTAGGGGTTTAATTTCCCTTCAGTGTTAGGTTAGCCTGTATTTAGTACAGCCCACCCTATTCCCTTCCTTTTTAAACTTTTAAAATAGTTTTTTCAGTTAAAGTTTTAGTCAGGCCTAGTTCCCCAAGTTATTCCCTTCCTGTGTGTCTGTGTAGGGATTAAGTTGTGTGTTTGTGGGGACTGTTTGTGTATATCCTTTTAGGATGTCTAGGGAAGGCAAGGTCTCAGGCTTCAAGAAGTGTGACCAGTGCTGTCAGAAAATGTCCCTGACAGACGGTCACACTTCTTGTGTGTATTGCCTGGGGCCTTTGCACCTGCAGGACTCCTGTGCATTGTGTCATGCCTTTAGCCAGAGAGTCCTGCAGGAAAGGAGGAACAAACTGATCTTCTGAGGTTTGTTAAAACCTGAAGGTTCTCCTCCTAAGCAAGGGGCAGGAAAACCTCTTAAGTCACCGAAGGCTCAGGCTACAGTGTCCAAGCCTCCTCCGGTGGCTCCGGCTCCGTCGGAGCCGATATCGGCTCCGGCTGGAGCCGATACTTCTTCTGCTAGAGTAGTGGGTTCGGTGCCGGCCGGCTCCGATACCCTGACTACTGTTGCCTTGTTGGCTCCGGCTGGAGCCGACACTTTATCCAGCATCGGAGCCGAGATCCTCGGCTCCATCTGGGGTTCAAGGGACTTGGCTCCGATGGCTCCGCCCGTAAGAGATCCCGGTCCCCTTCGATACTAAGTATTCACTGCCCGGGTCTCCTCTTTGTCGGAGCGGAGCCATCGGAGCCAATCTTCGAGATCTTCCAGGCTGTCTGACCACGATTTGGAGAGGGTGGTAAGCAGGCTGTTGAAATCTCAGGCACTGGCCCAAATGCTCCATAGCCCGTCTCAACAGACTTCGCTACAGCCCCAATTATTGAGATTCCTCCTCCGACTCCACACCAGAGTTCGGGCGGAGCTTCTTGGGACAGCGACTGTTTCGATGCGAGCCGATACATCCTTCGGCTCTGTCATCCTCGGCTCCGATCTCCTCCTTGAGACTTTCCTTGGAGGGATCCGGTCGTCGGGTTTCCACTGTCGGCTCGAGGGGCTAGTGGCATCGGACCCTTGTCCGACCCTGCCTCTCCTCTCGGAGCTTGCTTTGGTAAGCTCGGCGCCGACATCGACCTCGGAGCCTTCTCTCTCCTTGGGGCCCACCTTTCTTGTTTCTTGGAGCGGGTGTGTTCAGGTCTCCGGAGAGGAGCCTTTGAGGTGATGAGGAGTGTCCTGGCCTCTGAGCCTGGTCAGCGGTCTATCCGTCTAGCTCCTCCCTCATCAGTGCCTGCAGATGCCTCTTGCCAGCCTCTTGCTCTCAGGCCCAGGGATCCATCGCCCCAGGTTTCCCCACTGGGAATTTCCTCCTCTTCCGAGGTTTCTCCTGACCCTGCAGGGGAACCCCCTCGGAAGAGGGCGTGTAAGAGGAAACACACAGACTCCCCTGAGTCTACTACATCTGATACCGACTTAGATGAGTCGGAGGGTTCCCACGGTCCCCTCTGAGGATGTCTCATTTTCAGACATCCTTGAGCTCCTCAAACAGAGGGGGAATTGGCCCTCCATTGACCCCTCCGAGGATGAGTCGGTATACCTGGAGGCTTTGGATCCCGACCCTCCACCTCCTGGGTGTCTCCGCCTTTGACCCACTCATGCAGGTAGTGGCTCGAAGGCGTGGCTCCAGATTCTGTGGAACCTGTCCCCAGGAGACCATCCAAGTTCATCACGGCCCCTTCGGACAAACAGTTCCTGTCCAAAGGTGTCTCTGTGGATGCTATGGTGGTGGCGGCCACTAAGAAGGAACTGGCGGATCCTTCAGTACCTGTCCATCCTCCTAACAAGGATTCTAGGACCATGGACAGGTATGGAAAGCGGATGTTTTCTTCAGCGACCTTTGCAATGCGTGCTGAATTACCTTTGTCACTTCACCAGGCTTCAACGAGATATTCTCAAGGAACTGGGAGAAGTAGTCCAGGATCCTTCAGCTGCTGGGGCTCAGGAAAAGATTGCCTCTCAGCTAGCTATCCTGAATTCGATATCTAACTCCTCCATGCGGCTCATATCTTATGCAGCCGATGGAGCGAGCAGGGCCGCAGGCACAGGTGTTGCTCTTAGACGCCAAGCCTGGATGCGGCTGTGTAATTTTGCAGACCCCTTTAAGGCGTCCTTCACCAACACCCCTTTGACGGTTCGGCTTTGTTCGGACCTCAGGTGAAGGATACTTTGACCAGATGTGAACAGGACGGTAAAACTCTTTCTGCCGTTGGAGTCCAGTTTTCCACTCCTTCTAGACCATATCCCAAGGGTCAGAAGGGGAAGATGTGGTTCCGTAAAGCCCAAGGAGCTACACGGACACACGTGGTCAGTTTACCCCAGAGGCAGAGGGGGTAACAATAATACGCCACCCTAGAGGCAGGGGGACCTCAGAACCAGGGCAACAGGGAGCCTCTTCCTGAGAAGCCCTTTCAGCATGCCTGAGGTGTTGCCCGACTGTCCACCCTTGGAGGCAGTCGGGGAAGAATTTCGCTGTACCCAGTAGCCTGGCAATCCCTATCACAAGAGAAGTGGGTACAGTCGATTATATCCGAGGGTTACAATATCCCCTTGAAGGTTTCCTCACCTCTACAATCCCTTCCAGACATCTCACCTGGTCAAAGGGATTTGGCAAAACAGGAAGTTTCAAAACTCCTGGGAAAAGAGCCATCCAAACAGTGCCGGCAGACCAAGTAGGATCCGCTTCTACTCAAGATTCTTTTTGGTCCCCAAAAGGACGGGAGATTGGAGACCAATACTAGACCTAAGCAGACTAAACAAGTCTGTCAGAAAGGCAAGATTCCGGATGGTCACGCTGCAATCCATTCTGCCCTTTCTGGGCAAGGACAACTGGATGTGCTCGATAGACCTTCAGGATGCGTACTATCATATAAAGATTCACAGACGCTCAGAAGGTTTCTCCGCTTTCGGCTGGGAGCCAGTCATTACCAATTCAGAGCACTGCCCTTTGGCCTCACTTCAGCCCTTAGAGTGTTCACCAAATGCATGGCAGTGGTCACAGCTCACCTGAGACGTCGAGGATTCCAAGTGTTTCCTTATTTGGACGACTGGCTCCTCCGCCACCTCCAAGGATCAGCTTCTTCGGTCCAGAGACTACACCTTACAGCTTTGCAAGAGTCTAGGAATTTCGTGAATTTGAAAAATCCTCTCTGCTGCCTTGCCAATCTATCACCTTTATAGGCGCAGAGTTAGATACCGTCAAAATGTTAGCCAGGCTAACAAATCAAAGGATTCTGGACATCCAGAAATTTGTTCAGCTTCTGTTACAAAGCAACAAGGTCAAAGCCAGGTTTGTCTTGAAAGTTCTAGGCCTAATGGCTGCAGCCATTTTTCTTCTTCCACTGGCTCGCTTCCACATCGTCTCCTGCAGTGGATGTTGTTCACGCAGTGGTCGTACCACGATCTGCCCATGAGACACGAGATCTTAGTGACACAGTCTTGCAGGGATAATAATCTTTGGTGGATATCTTCCCCTCTTCTTCATCAGGGCCGACCCTTTGTTCCCCCTCCTCCAGTTGCCACAGTCACCACGGATGCCTCTCTGATCGGGTGGGGGGGCATTATCAGGGCAGGATGGTCCACGGGACGTGGCAACCCATAGAATACCACCTGCACATAAATGTCCTGGAGATGAGAGCAGTGCTTTTAACGTTGCAAGCCCTCGACGACTTTCTTCCCACAGGGACTATTGCAGTACAGACGGACAACATGTCCGTGGTCTGGTACATCAACAAACAGGGCGGAACCAGGTCCTATCCCTTATGTCGAGAAGCTCTCAGACTTTGGCAATGGGCGATCTCTTCTCAGCGGTTTCTGATAGCAACGCACATCCCCGGCAGGTCCAACCTATTGGCGGACAGGCTAAGCAGATCTATTCTGATGCCTCACGAGTGGTCTCTCAATCAGTCTGTAGTGGATCAGATTTTTCTGAAGTGGGGCACCCTTGTTGCGATCTTTTGCTACCCTCAAAACAGCAAGTGCCCAGATTACTTCACACTATTTCCTCTTCCAGGCCAACCCTTGAGAGACTCTCTAACCCAGGATTGGCCTCGGGACTTCTTTATGCTTTTCCTCCTTTCCATTGATTCCACAAGTCATTCAGAAAGTCACCGTTTTGAGAGCCAAATTGATCCTCATTGCTCCATATTGGCCTCGACAAATTTGGTTTCCGTCTCTACATCATCACCTTCTGGTGCAGCCCTGGCATCTGGACCCAGTTCCAGATCTTTTGATCCACCAGTCGGGTCAGCAGCACCGGGCCATTCATTCTCTCAACCTCACTGCTTGGTTGCTCCACTTCCTTCCCTAGCCAGGCTACCAATGATTTCTGACTCAGTCAGAGACATTTTAGTGTCTTCTTTAAAGTCGCACTAGAACTGTTTATGCTAGCAAGTGGCGGCGTTTTCTATTTGGGCAAACGCCAGAAATATTGATCCTTTCACCGCTCCTATACATTCTGTTTTGGATTTCCTGGCGGAGGTTTTTCATTCGGGATCGTCATCATCTACAGTCAAAGTACAACTGGCTGCTATTTCCAAATTTCATGTTGGCTTGCAGGACAATAACATCATGTCTCATAGGTTATGCAAAGCCTTTTTGAGA
Source organism: Protopterus annectens (assembly GCF_019279795.1). NCBI lineage: Eukaryota > Metazoa > Chordata > Ceratodontiformes > Protopteridae > Protopterus > Protopterus annectens. The sequence goes on along the minus strand of NC_056729.1, from coordinate 1,109,881,141 downwards.
GGAGTTTTTCTCCTAAAACCGCCTGTGAAACATCCTCCTCCGCAATGGGATCTGAACTTAATGTTGGCATCCCTAATTCTACCTCCTTTCGAACCGTCTGCTACGTGTTCTTTAAAGTTGTTGACATGGAAAACTATATTTTTGCTGGCTGTTACTTCTGCAAGAAGAGTTTCTGAGATTCAGGCCCTCTGTATTCGTTCACCTTATCTGGTGTTTCATAAGGATAGGGTTTCGCTCAGAACTAACCCTTCCTTTCTTCCCAAGGTTGTATCTCAAGCCAATATTAACCAATCTGTTGATCTACCAGTTTTCTTTCCTAACTATTCTGACAGAGCTGAACAGAAGCTGCATTTTTTGGATGTTCATCGTCAGCTCAGGTACTACTTACATAGGACTAAACAAGTTAGAAAATCAGACCAATTGTTTGTCTCCTATGCAGAAAACAGGTTGGGTCTTCCAGTATCTAAAGTGACCTTATCTAGATGGTTGACTTCCACCATTTCCTATGTGTACTCTCTAAGGGCAAACAACTATCTTCTAAGCCAAAAGCACATTCGACCAGGAGTCTATCCACTTCTGTAGCCTTTCAGGATAGACTTCCCATTGACACTATTTGTGCAGCAGCTACTTGGGCCACGCCTCATACCTTTGTGTCTCATTACAAGTTGGATTTGGCCTCCAGAGATAGGGCCAGTTTTGGTTCCACTGTTCTCAAGAGTCTGTTCCATTGAGCCACCCGGGATACAGGTGCTAGGGACGCGGTCCCATCCAGCAAGAATGAAGGCGAGATTGACAACTTAACATTTAGAAGTTATGTACCTACCATAACGTTCCATGTTAGTTGTCTTCTCTCGCCTTCTTTCTTCCGTCCCTCCTTCCCCTGGCCTGGACAGATCTTGGAGAGTTCCTATTAGATTGCTTCCTCTGGAGCATTGTTATGAGGACTTCTTTTAGGAACCATGGTTCCTAATTATATTAGGATAAGTCTTTAGCAGGGTTAGTTAGCTGCCAAACGAGATCTGAGGTAGTTCCGCCTTGCATCATGGGATATAGGGTTGCCTCAAGCTGGTAAAAGGAGTTCTCGAGCTAAAGCTAGTGCCGAGTCGGAGCCGAGGATTGGCTCCGAACCCATCCAGCAAGAAAGAAGGCGAGAGAAGACAACTAACATGGAACGTTATGGTAGGTACATAACTTCTAATTTTCTAACGGATTCTTGGTCCAGTGACAATGACACCAACACATTATGCTGAAGGTCTTGGGAGGTCTTGGGTTCAAGTCCCAAATGAATGCATATATTATCCTTTCAATTCTATGATTTTAACAGTGTTTAGATATTCCCCCAGATTTATGAAGCCCTTTATAGCATGCAGCATTAATTTAAGAGCTATTTTCGGCAATATGGCCGATGTGCGATCCAGGAACGAGCTCCCGGGACGTGCATGTGAGCTCTTAGGCTAATCCTGCATGGACCAAGCTCCTGTATGCAAATTACCCTAATTTGCAGGTGAAAACCATGCAAATGAGGGTAATATGCTATCCATGAAGCTGGCAGCTGTCCATGCAGGATGAGTGCAGTGTGCAGAAATGTACTCTGCTAGTAACCAAGTACATTTCTGCAATCTACAAAATGGAGCTATGACAGCTTCAAATAAAGGCAGCATATCATTGAGAAAGCATGCCAATGTCCAAGTAGAAGGCCAGTGGTATTGCAAACTGTTAAATTAAAAGTTGTTTATTTTTTTTTTAGTTTTTGCCGATCTCGCCTATTTAAGCATAGGGCAGCGACTCACAAATGGGATTGGGGGAAAATAATGAAATAAACTTAAAATAAGCATTCTAACTAAGATCAGTATTCTGCCATGCAAGTCAATGTCAGGCAGAAGACAACCTGGCCAGTGAGTAATGGTTGCTAAAGGGGCAGGCTCAGTGTGGGACATGTAACTATGCATTAGCAGGCAATCCTATGCAAATGAGGGAAAGGTTAGTGAATCCCAGATTTTCCCAGGGTGTGAGGCAGGTCCCAAGAGTGTAAGAGTATAAATAGCTGGGTGCAAGACTAGGATATAGCTGACATCATGGGGGTGTGTCAGGCATATACTGTAAGTGGATTGGAGATCTGTGGCTCGGGATTGCTCCTAGCTTAGTACAGCTAAACTAGGAGTGTGTCTAAACCTGCCTAGCACTCTTTACAAAGTGTAAGCAGGTGTGCGCGCGCCACACACCGGGTTTTACAGGAAAAAAAAGGAAGTTAAACCAGGAAAAAGCAGCTCTGTGCACATTTAAGCACTCTGCCCGGTGCGCACACAGGCCTAAACAGGAAGGCAATGGGAAGGGAAAACAGCAGTAGGAAGGCAATCAAGGAGAACTAGCTGAGCTGCCAGGTGAAATGTATCAGAATCAGCAAATCACACAGGCAGCAGACCAGCCCAGCCCAGAACACCACCATAAACCAAGCAAACACCTACCCCCCTGGTTTTTCCACACTCTACACCACCGGTTTATAAAAGTGGGGAAATTTTAAAACCAAACCTACAAAATGAGAAGGGCTGCAGCAGGCAACATAGAACAACATGTGCAAGAAACTGAGGGTGGTGAGGATGTCAATGCTGCCAAACAACCCACAGTGAGGAGACAGAGAAGAGTGTACAGACCCAGGGTAACCTACCAGGGGCTACATGAGCTGGAGATAGTGGAGCGCTATAGGGTGGACAGAGACCTCCTACAGCAAATCGTTGAGCTATGCAGGCCACACCTGACACACCACACTGGCCGAGGGGAACTCATCCCAGTGGATACCAAGGTATGTGTAGGCCTATTATACTAGCCACAGGTACCTCCCAAACCACAACTGGGGATAACATGGGCATCTCACAGGCATCAGCATCCAGAGTATTCCACCAGTTCCTGGATGCCATGTCAGCACATGCCAGTGAGCACGTATATTTCCTCAACACACGTGAGGTGTTGACCCGCAATATGCATCTCTTCCACCAAATAGCTAACTACACTGGGGTAGTGGGTGCTATAGACTGCAGACACTTACGCATCAAAGCACCACCCGGTGAGCAGGGTAGGGCCTACATCAACCGCAGGGGCATCCTCTCCATCGACTGCCAGGTAGTATGTGATGCCCAGGGCATTATACTGAATGTGTGGGCTGGCTGCCGTGGAAGCTATGGCAATTCACACATATGGCAACTGATGCAGCTGTACCACAGATTTGCCAATGGTAACATCCCCTACTGTCACCTAGTGGAGGATGCTGGGTACCCACTGGAGCCGTGGATGATGACACCCATCAGAAATGCACACACACCTGAACAACAATGCCATAATGATGCACACGCACAGGCCAGACATATAATAAAGCATGTGTTTGGGATGCTCAGGTCACAGTTCCGGTGTCTGGACACATCCTGTGGAGCCCTGCAGTATTCACTAGCTACATGTACCCAAATAGTAATGGTATGTGCTATGCTACACAGTATGATTCTGTGGAAACAGCTGCAGCAGGAACAGCATGGGGCTGTGCCACACAGCCCCCCACCAGTGCCAAGGCCTGTACAGGTACAAAGTGACTCGGAGGAGGAACAACTTGAGCCTGCCCCAATAGGCAGAAGGGGGCATGCTCAGTATGCCCTGGCCTTGGCAAAGAGGCAATGCATAGCATATGCACTGACACAATAGGGGCCCAGGGAATGACACCTCTCTCTGACTCGCACAGACAGTAAAAGGGATGCCAAACATGACACTACCTGTGCCCAAAAATGTATAGGGAGTGTACTATGTGCATCCGACATAGGCAGAGCTCCAGCACCATCCTCAAGTCTGGCACACCCTTAAGGTAAATCAGTCAACCTACCAATTGCCAAATGGAGTAGAATGTGTTTTTACCTGTAGCTATGGTATGGATGTGAACTTGCAAGGGAATTGGGTGGCTGGATGTCAAGGCAGCAGAGAGTAGACACCCATAGTGGCAGCATGAGATCTGTAACACATACTGGAGTCACCATAGTAGCCAGTATTACACAGGGTGACAAAACCCACTGCAGGAAATGGCCTGAGTGACAGGGGTATCCGTAAGAGCCAAACATGCCACTCAGGAAGGATCACATACCCAACAACAGTCTGAGTCAGCAGGACGGGTGAAGACAAACACAAACAAATGCTGTACTATGGCCTCAGAATGTGCCCTATGGTTAATCCCTCCCCCAGGCCTACACAAACAGACTGCTGCAGGCCAGGCAGTCAAATGTAAGTTGTGAAGGCTAGGAAGTCAGACACTAATATGTAGGTAAACAAAGCTAGGATATGTACTACACTTGTAAGCCCTAGCCAGCAGGATAGGTAAGACTGCAGACTGAAATGGAGTACCTGACATAGCAGTACAGTCCTAGCAAATGTGTACAAGTGTCAGGTGCGCCCCCCGCATCCAATGTACACTTAGAGTAACAGTCAGGTGCCCCCCCCCCCCGCTATGCAGAAATGTAGCAACAGTCAATGGCAAATGACCGATGGATACCCTGTAGACACAGCATGCTACCTGTCGGTGTACAACAAAAGGTCAGCACTGCAGTACAAACAACCTGGACGTGATCCACACATGCAACACAGATGGCCATACTGGGCATGCTCACACACTTCAACATACTGAGAGGTCATACTGGGCATGCTCACACACTTAAAAACATGAAGGCCATGTCTGCAAACACCAGTGGACCAGACATATCTGGAAGTTGCAGTTCTCAATGCGGACACATGTCAGTATGCACTACTCCTGCCTTGCACACATAGTGGATAGGAATACAGACAAATATGTAAGGACAACACACTATAATAAACCACAGGTACACGGGCATAGATGTGTGGAAGAGGGTGACCGTGACAAGGAGCCATGTGGGCCTGTCCCAACTGGCACACAGCCAAAGGGCCCCCAACACATGAGGTGTGGATGTAACCCACTGCAGATACTAGCCACCAGTACCTGTCAGCATGACAGACTATGTGGTGTACGTGCCAGCTTTGCAACAAGACTGTACAAGGAAGCAGCCATCTAGTAGCTGTATACACGCACCTTAGACATATGACCACATATGTGCCCGCATGTGGCATGTCAACCCCTACATGAATGGGGTATGGCCCATACACACACTGCCCTCCCATAGCAGTAGTATGACAAGCCTGCTGAGGTCATCCAATGTGAATTACACCTTTGGGAGAGCTGTAGCTCAGTAATATGCACGGCGCGTCCCATACCTGCATACTGCTGCAGTGACAGAGTAGTTAGGTAGTAGTACTAACGCCAGACCTGTCAATTGTGTGGGTTTCTGTGCATGCCTGGCTGTCTCTGACTGTGTAAAGTGAAATGCTTGTTAGGCTACTCACACTCCGTACAATACATATATTCAACTTTGGCAAGGCTGCTGATGTCACTCACCTAGAAGTACACCTCTGGGAAAGTGATAGCCTAGTAATCACTGTAGTGCATCCTGTAACTGCGTACTGCTGTAGTGTGATAAACTAGTTTGGTAGGTGTTCGAACCCCAGCCCTGGCAACTGTGTGTGTTTGTGTGTGAGTCTGTGTGTGTCTGACTGGGTAGGGAGCAATGCTTTTTAGGCTACTCACACTCCATACAATACAAATACTCTACTTTGGCAAGGCTGCTGATGTCACTCACCTAGAAGTACACCTCTGGGAATGTGATAGCCCAGTAATCGCCATAGTTCATTCTGTAACTGCATGCTGCTGTAGTGTGATAAACTAGTTAGGTAGGTGTTCGAACCCCAGCCCTGGCAACTGTGTGTGTGTGTGTGTGTGTGTGTGTGTGTGTGTGTGTGTGTGTGTGTGTGTGTGTGTGTGTCTGACTGGGTAGAGAGCAATGCTTTTTAGGCTACTCACACTCCATACAATACAAATACTCTACTTTGGCAACGCTGCTGATGTCACTCACCTAGAAGTACACCTCTGGGAACATGATAGCCCAGTAATTGCCGTAGCACGTTCTGTAACTGCGTACTGCTGTAGTGTGATAAACTAGTTAGGTAGGTGTTCAAACCCCAGCCCTGGCAACTGTGCGTGTTTTTGTGTGAGTCTGTGTATGTGTGTGTCTGACTGGGTAGAGAGCAATGCTTTTTAGGCTACTCACACTCCATACAATACAAATACTCTACTTTGGCAAGGCTGCTGATGTCACTCACCTAGAAGTACACCTCTGGGAAATTGATAGCCCAGTAATCGCCGTAGCACATTCTGTAACTGTGTACTGCTGTAGTGTGATTTAGAACGGTAGTAGTGTTCCATCTCCATCCATGCCAGTTCCAGATGTTTTATATGTGTCTCAGTGTCTGTGTATGGAGCAATGCATTATAGGCTACTCACTCGCAGTACATTACAAATACCTTAATTTGGTAGTCCTGCTGATGTCATTAATTGTGAAATACACCTTTGGGGAAGATGTACTTCAGTAATGTCCGTGGCGCGTAATATAACTGCATAGTGCTGTAGTGTAGTAAACTAGATATGTAGGGGTTCTACTCCCAGACATGACAGGTGTGTGTGTGTCTGCGTGTGTGTGTTTGTAACTCGTATCCTGTGTAGAGGTGTTTGTGAGTCTGTGACACCTCTGGGCAATGTGGAGGGGTTTTGCTAATGTCATTTATGGTGGCCCTACTATATATCACAATGTCAACCATACAGGGATAACAGATGTAAATAGCTGAGAGGCTGGGGTGCAAAGCCATACCTATACATGTGACATCAAGGCCTGCCAATCGCAGTTAGCAACCCCACTGTGCCTTCACATGTGACTCACAACGGACGTACCATGCCTGACAACATGGCCTGTATGGACAGATGACACCAGGAAATGTTGTTAGCATGCTATCAATGTAGGTGCAGGGTAAATCTGCTGACCAGTACCACTCCCTGCCACACGTGGGCAAGACTGGCACATCTGATGATAAGCTGTGTTCACAGCATGGGCCAGACACCCCAGGTACAGTTCCACATGTTACTGTACATGCATGTGGGAGGTGTGCACATCCTAGACACTATCCAAGTCATGGATTATGGAACACATACATGGCAAGTGATGCAGAGCATTGGCCACACACAATAGTCACCCAGGTGACTGTATGACGGATACAGTATCCACCTGTGTTGGCAAATGCAAAAGCTACAGGCCTGTGCCGCAATGCAGACCATTGTCATGTGGCCTGATGCCAAGGTATATCCATCGCCTAGCCTTGTATAGCCTTGCTGACACTGTTGGCCACCACACACCTTTGCAGACATGCCCCCATGCATGTCCGAACTGGCACTCTGTGTGTTCGTGTGTGTGTGTTGTATGGTGTGTATGCCCACATTCACTCGCTACTCCCCCCAGGGCACAGTGAAGCATGCCGCCTTATGTCTGACAGCCCCTCATACTCACTGCCCATACAACCTCCATATCACCTGTGTGGTGCATGTTTTCCCTGCATTTTGATGTGTTGCGTCTATCCCACTAGTGACGAGTTGCACTCCTGGCCCTGCCAAGTGTGTTAACGTGTGTGCATTCCTGTGTGAGTGTGCCTGTGCTGACGCTGGCACCTCTTCATGCAGACAGGCACATGTACGTCACCTACTGTATATCTACTATATCCCTGTTGCAGATGTCACTCACCATCACATATATGTTCTGAGTGCTCCCCACCAGATAACCCATGTGGCGCATCCAATAACAGCATCGAACTGTGATAGCACTACATGGCTGTTGGGTCTTTGATACCCTGTGCTGGTAGGCGTGTGACACAAACATGCGTCAGTTTTACCCTCCCACCCCTCCCTGACATGTATTCGCCTCTGTCTGCCTCCCCCACTCTCTGTCTGGCAGATGTGGAGGCGCACACCTGCATTGCTTAGGCAGCAGCATGTGTATTTAAAGTGATGCTCATGATCAGCTGATGGCCTCTGCACGACTTGCATCCCTTCCCTTGCCGATTGCATGTGGAACAGGTGTGGTAACATTCCCATAGCCAATTGCATGGAAAGGCACTCCAATACCTGGGAACATCCTGGTGGGTGTTGGCCCTTGTCTGTCACTGTGAGCAGGAGCTAGAACTGTCGTTTGGCAAACAGCATTTCAGATGGGTTGGGGATTTACCTCTAACAACATACACTGTGGAAAGAGGGCAACAAACAGGAGGGGGATGGGACTGACCTGACTACAGACTGTAAGTGCTGCTATACTGCATATGGAGTAATGTTGGATTAACATTGTCTGGATATGCCTGTCGTACATGTCGCAATACCTGCCATGTCAGTTCCATGTATATCAGGAATCCCCATCTGCAGGGTCATCTGCAGACTGGGCAGTGTTGTGCCTTTGGTTTCATGTGTTAGCCACGATTCATCTATCTGTGGAATGTAGAAGGTAGTGCGAGGATTGCAGTCTGTAGATGGTGAAGGCCGTGACAGTTACTGACTACATATCCTTCATTGGGCATATGTTGCAACAAACCTCATTACAATGGTAGATTAATGAGGGTATCACAGCAACATGTCTATACTGGCCCTGTGTATGTGCTGTCAGTCACACCTCTGTCAACTTTTGTACATATGTCATGCATGATGTGGTGCATATGTGCTGTACACCATAAATAGTGTCATCATATCTGATAACACGCCAGTGATATATCAGAGTGCTACACATGCCATGTACAGTAGGGGTTACACTTAATGCCATACCTTGGATATTCTGTGGATGTTTGTACAGTACTGAGATCTGTGTAGTGATGGTGAATGTTGGCAGTGTGTGTATTGTTAATATGTACTATGGCCTGTGTACAGACTGTGGTAGATGTCATTGTTCTAGCTCCCCTTCTGTCTGATGTTACATGCTGCCCCACTGTTTGGTACCGTTTTACCTTACATGTGTGTAGGGCTATACACACACACATGTCCCATACCACAGACAGCCATCAGACCAGACTGTGTAGCAGCCCAGTATATGTAGGGTCATTCTGCGAATGGCACATATGAGGATGGCGCAGGACAGATAGTCCATATACTGTACTGTTATGCTCGCGTACCATATGTGGCTATGTTCACATTGGTTGTGGTTATGCACCGTCACACAGGTGTATCCTACCCTGTGCTGTCACATGGCTGTCGAGCCTGCTATATATGCAAGTCCTGTACCATGATAACCTTAGGATGTCTGTCAGTAGCCAATGGCGCAGATGTCACCTTCCACACACACCATGTCTGTGACAACAATCCCAATGACAGTAGCAAATGTCTATTAATATACCAGCTATACATACCAGACATCCCTTTACAGTACTACATTGGGACTATAGGGGCTGGGGTAGGGCTACACTCCATGTCCAGGACATATGGTGGGGCGATATAGACATGTACTTACCCAGATAGCCATATATATATAGCTGAGTACACGTGTGTAGTACTTCCAGTTACCACTGTCATGGTAACCACCCACTATGAATCCTTACATCATGTGGGCGTATTCCCTGTACATTCCCTGTGTGATGGACATCCTTCCTGTGTGTGGGCATCAATGTTACAGACAGCAGGTAGCAGTACCTCTTACAGAAGAACCTGCACACTCAGGGCAGCCACATATATGTAGGAGGATCAGGACATACAGACAGACTGTGAGTAGAATGGTGTAATGCTTTGCATAGTACTGGTATTACAGGGTGTGTGTGTGTGTGTGTGTGTGTGTGTGTGTGTGTGTGTGTGTGTGTGTGTGTGTGTGTGTGTGTGTGTGTGTGTGTGTGTGTGTGTGTGGGTGTTTGGAGGAAGTTTGTGAAAGGAATTGTTTCATTCAACAGTGAGGACAGCTGTTTGTATTTTTATCAGAGGAGGTAACAAAACGAGTGACTAGTGCAGTTATACTCCTTTGGTATTAGCCATTGAAAAAATTTTGTGTGCCTGGATGTGGTAGTCATCCATTAGCTAACCAAGGAGTTAGATCACTTATTGGAGCTCCGTGGTATCAAGTATTTGGTTGTATTTTTTGGATTTTATTCGGCAGTTGTAAACTCTACATTGCTTCACCAGTGTGGTACTCGCATACTGGCGGCCAAACAGACTTACACCCACTTGCTCCTGCATACACACGCTCAACGTCGTACATTTTGTTCACATCTGTCAACTGGGACAATCGGACTGTATGCTTGTCCATTGTCAGTGGTGGCCCAGGGTGTAGAGCTCCACATTGACCCCAGCTACATATCCCAATTAATACTGGGGTGATCACATTCATAGAGGGTAACAGACATAACATAGCTACGTCCCCCATTAAACATGCTTAGTTTACGTTAAAATGTCGGTATTATCCATGCTTAGGTCAGGTTTTTGTCAGGTATGACTGTTGACAAAGGTCAGTTTAAGGTAAGGTTGCATTCCTGTTTCACAGGTCTGGATAGGTTACATGCAGGTATTCGGGGTAGGTGTAGTTATTCCATACCTGTGTGGTACAGTAGAGGGGAATAGCTAAGGAGTAGGTAGGTAGGTAGTGGGGGTGACATTGTAATTGTATAGTAGCCTGTAGGTATAATTGGATGGGGAGCAATAGGGAAGGTTTGTCGGATGTTCGGATTTGTATGTGAGGCAGGGCAAGAGGTGTCGGTATCACGAGATATAGTGGTATAGAGTGTGAGGTGGGGGGGGGGGGGTTCGCAAGGTGGTGAGCCTGTGCTGCTCCAGGTGTGCTTGTGGTGTTCCTTCATGTGTTAGTTACATGTGTCCTGTGGGACAGCTGTGATACTACATGTGGGTTGGGGTTTCAGATACTGGCAGTATAGTGGGGGAAGAGGGTGTCACCTATGTGTAACCGTAGACATTAATAGAAATGGAACAAGGGCTGATAGGTACGTGGTGTGCATGGGGCACAAAGGGGGGAGGGTGTTAGTAGGGGAATTATCCAGGGATGTGCAGGATGGCTGCACGGAAGGTCCACAGCTGGCCATGGTGTCTACGACAACAGTTGTGCATATGCACTGCATTTGGTGTTTGTGTTGGACACTCACACCCCTGGGTGGGGGTGAGGACTACAATAATACCTTGTGATACCTATTACATTGGCTTATAAGCCTACAGTGGGGTGTTGCGACCATGTGTTCATAGATGTTGTGTAGTGGGTTATTCAACAACACATATGGCTATACCATACTTTGCCATGTAAACTGGATGGTGCTGCGGTGGGACCCATATCAGGAATGGCTGCTCGTTAGGCAAAAGCATTCCTGTCGACTGTACAGAATCCACAGCCTGTCCAGAGTTTGCTTCATAATATTGGTGTGTTCCTCTTACAATCTGCACCTGTCTGGCAAATACCTGGGAACTGACGGCATTAAATACAGACAAGTATTTGGGTTTAAGACTCTACATCCTTCAGACGAGTCATGCTAATGCATAACCTATTATTCTATCAGCTTTCTAAGGTTGTAAGTGGAATATGTGCTTTCTGTCCATATTTGTCCCCCCAACGGTTTAGGTTCTGTCCAGTGGGTTTGCTCTTAGAGATTGAGAGGTATGGGTGGAAGCGCAGCCCAATTCGCAGTATTACTTACATCCCCGGGGTGGTCCGAATACAACTGCACCAGCCAACACCTGCACGCCTAGGCCCATAATTGCATACCCATAGTTCCCCCACCTGCCCCTCCTCTACAGCACTCATCCTTACTGTGGGTGCAGGTGGGGGGGGGTCTAACCACACCACTACACACTGCCCACTCTCCACATGTCAGGACCCATGGGTCATCAGGCTTGCCCAACCTACTGGTTCGTGTACGTATACGGCCTGGTCGGATAAATCGTTACAGGGACTGACTCCGATGATCATTAATTTTTGGGGGTCCCACAAGGGACATTGATGTCTTTGTTTCAAGATTAGACTTGGCAGGTCTCTCCCACTGGTAGTATCCTGCCTGTGGTCTGGGAAGCAGTGGTGTGTTTACTTGTATCATGTGTTTGTATGTTTCACCTGTCTAGGTGGGGGGGTTGATGCTACGTGTTACACATTTGTTGATTAGACCCCTCACCCCCCATTGGCAAGGCCTGTGAACATATGTAATCCTTAACTGGTGTATCATATCTATATGCTATGCCATGCTAACTAGTTATGCGGCCCCATGCACTGTTTGGAGCTTATCTCCCCGGGCCTCTACTGAAAATGGACATATATCCAGCTAGACTAGCCCGGTCAACAAATGTAAAATAACAAAATAAATAAAATAAATATATGCTGTATACTACTATTTAATTGTTTTCTAGTCCTGAGAAGCTTTTCTCCCCAAAAGCTCAGCCAGACTTACCCGGTTAACAGATGTAATTTAAATACATAATTCAATTAATATCCTAACTATATATATGTGTATGTTTCACTCCATGTAGGTATGGGTATATATACACACACACCTCTACAGCTGCACATCTACATCTGGTTATTCCATTCTTTGCCATGTACAATAGACTGTGCTGCAGTGGGACTCGTAGCTGGAGTGGCTGCCCGTTGGGCGGTGGCCCTGCCCAGTGCACACTATTGCTTACATCCCTGGGGCGGTCCACATAGACCCACTCCAGCCAACACCCGCTCAGCTAGGCCCATAATTTCATACCCATATTTCCCAAACCGCACATCCTCTTCGGCACTCTTCCTTACTCTGGGTGCAGGTTGGGTCTGGCCACACCAGTACACTGTACCCACTCCTCACTTCTCGGTACCCATCACTTATTTTGTCTCGCCCCATGAATCATCAGGCTTCCCCTACCTTGTACACTGGGAACATGCGTGGCCTGCCGTTCGACATCAGTGTAATGGCAGGAAGCCCAAAAATGTTTGAAGCAGTGGTGTGTTCACTTTTATTGAGTGTCTGTATGTTTCACCGGTCTAGCTGGGGGGGGGGGGGTTGATGCTATGTGTTACACGTTTGTTGATTGGACCCCTCACCCCCATTTGCACGGCCTATGAACTTATGTAATTCGTAACTGCTGTATCATATCCTAGCTATATACATGTGTATATTTACACACACACACACACACACACATATATATATATATATATATATATATATATATATATACATACACATTACTATATACATATATATCTGTATATGTATGCATACATGTATATATTTATATATTGCTGTATATATATATATATATATATATATATATATATATATATATAATGACATATGGGTGTCTGCATATGTATATATCTATATGTGGGTATTTATATGTATTCTGTCTCTGTATGTATACATTTGTACTACAGAGAGTGAGAGGTATTTCTCCATGTAGCTATAGGTAGATATACACACACATACCTTTACATATATACATCTACATCTGGTTATTCTCTTCTTTGCCATGTAATTTAGACTTTGCTGCAGTGGGACTCATAGCAGGTGTGGCTGCTCGTTGGGTGGTGCCTCTGCCCAATGAACACTTTTGCATACATCCCTGGGGCTGTCCGTATAGACCCACTACAGCCAACACCTGCACTCCTAGACCCATAACTAGCTACCCATAGTTCCCCCACTCACACCTCCTCTACAGCACTCATCCTTACTCTGGGTGCAGGTCGGGTCCGAAAACACCACTACACGCTGCCCACTCTCCACTTCACGGGACCCATCTCGTACATTGTCTCGACCCATGGGTCATCAGACTTTTCCACCCTTGTATTCCGAGTATGTACACACCCCGCCTTGAAAGGTCGTCGCACTGGCTTCCTCCCATATTATGACAGTTTTTGGGGTGTCCTGCAAGGGACGCTCCTGTCTGTGTTCCGAGATTAGATTTCACAGGTCCACTGTGTCCCCCCTGGTTATATCCTGCCTGTGGTCTGGGGAGCAGTGGACTATTTACATTGTTTGTGGGTTTGTTTGTATGTTTCCTCTGTCCGGCTGGGGGGGAGAGGTCATGCTCCATGTTACGTTTCCTGCTTCGGCCACTCACTTCCATTGGCATAGCCCGTGAACATATGTCATTCTAGTGTGCTGTTTCCTATCATAGCTATATATCTGTGTATATCTACGCGTGCACACACACACACACACACACACACACACACACACACACACACACACATATATATATATATATATATATGTGTATATGTCTGCATACATATATATATATATCTATACACATACATACATATTGCTGTATATAGATATATATATATATATATATATATATATATATATATATATATATATATATAAAACCATGTGGATGTATGGCCTTAAATTCGCTTACTAGTGCTGACATATGCTTACTACTACTTCTTGCTGCTTAACCTAACTAATGCTTTATGCATAATGATACTGACACCTCACATGTGCATTTCCTGCAGTACTCTAGGTCATATATGTATATGTATATATATATATATATATATATATATATATATATATATATATATGTTCTTTCGTGGCAGCAGTACTCCAGGTCATATATATGTTATTCCATGGATTATGCAACATACATATTACTCATTACGTGCTTTGCCATGGGAAATGGTATGTCTCAGTTACCTTCCTGTCCCCCCCCACCTTTCTCGCTTACATCCATGGGGCGGTCCCATTAGAACGGGTCCTTCCAACCCCGACACGCCTCAGCCCATAATGTCTTACCCATCATTCTCTCCTCCACATCAATCATCCTTCCTACAGGTTCCATCCGAATCTCACCACACCACTACACATTGCCCACTCTCCACTTCTCGGGACCCATCATGTAAGTTGTCTCACCCCATGGATCTTCAGGGTTACCACACATTCAGTCAGCGAACATACATGTCCTTCTTTGCTTACCTGCAAGGCATGGTATGTTACCCCGAGGACTTATTTTAGCAGCATGTTTGGGGTCGTCCTATTAGAGACGAACATGTGTTTGTTTAGGATTTGACTTTGCAGGTTGACACTGTTTCTCCCATTGGTACTATCCTGCCAGTAGTCTGGGTAGCAGTGCTGTCCAACGCTTATCAGTGCTTAATATTCGATTTGCATGGTATTTGCCTTTTGGCATTGATATCTTCTTCATTACATGTTATATATGTGTCTTGTATCCTTGATTCATGTGTACGTACGCTGTATGCGGTCCTGGGAACTTCAACACTTTATTGCAGTAACACCTCACATCTGGCCTTACTGCAGTACTCCAGTTCACATATTTATGTTATGTAGCAGGTTATACCACTTCACACTGTACATATATTTGGTTCACATGTTTGGTTTGATTTCCTGTGGTGAGAATTAGTTTGCTGATACCTCGTGCGTATCTATTGCTATGATGGCTTAGTGGTTAACTACTGTGACTATAGTGTACAGGGTCCTGGGTTTGAGCTTTGCAGAGGCAGTTTATTTTGTTGCTGGGCAGAACATGAGCCGTTGGATCCAGAGTGATTAAGAGACTTTAAAGCGGTTGTAAGTGGGTTTGCGTGATGGTAAGCACTGCTAACCTCCAGTTACAGTTTCTTTACACTCAGTTAGCTTCTACTTTGCTTAATCTGTGTGGGCAATGCCTACCCCAGTGCAAACGCACTTAGACATGTTTACCGCTGCTTATTTGTGCTTAGACATGCTAACTTGTGCCTTATTCCTTATGACACTGACACTTCACATGTGCATTTTATGCAGTACTCCAGTTCACATTTAATTGTTATTATGTAGGTTATATGGCAAAACAATGTAAAATTATGTTCATGTACAGATTTCCCATGGAAAATTATTTGTGCTGCAGTGGGACTCGAACCGGGAATGCCTGTTTGTTAGGTGGATGCTCTAACCACTCCACTATTGCTGTGCTGCTTCATTTGCATATATATTCCTTGTTATCCTCTTCAGCTTCTTTAACCATAACTAAGCGATGGGCAAACCCGCACACCTACAGTTAGCTGTACTCTGGGTTTTAAAAAAAAAAATTAATACAAGGGTTTGTTCATTTTGTTTAAATTTACTGTTGCTGTTGAACACATGGGGACTGTTGGAGATATGCGGACACGTATGAGCGGATTTGTTCATTTATTTACACTTTCTTCTGTTCTACCTTGCAGGGGTGTGTTTATTCTGAGAGCTCTGCTCTCAGACACACCCCCTGCACTCGCCCACGCTCAGTGTAGGATTTGGAGCTCAGGTAGCGTGCCCTCATTATTATGCATGGCGCGCTGCCTTCCTCCTTTTAAACTGATGCTTACATGCAGACTAGTTTAGTAAATCTTAGGGATAGTTTTTTCTCTGTATTTGTGTGGGTCTGTGTTTCTAATTTGAACAACTGTCATTAGTCTTGAGATAAATCATACTCTGTTCTGTACACCCATTTTGATAATTTGCTCTCTACTTTGTTCAACCTTTCTCTGCTTCTGAGTCAGTCACTGTATTACATATTCAAACACACAGCAACATGAAATATCCAAACAATGCACTCAGGAGGCTATGGGAAGCTTTTCATGTGTTTCTTGTGGAGTGGTTTATATTGTAGGGTGTGGGTGTACTACTGTGAGGTGGTATGTTGGAGAGACAAAATGTATGGTAAAAGTTGGAATTCTTGAACATTTGGGACATATTAGAAATAGGAATTTGGATACCCCAGTAGCTGAACACTTTATTAATGCACATGGGGGTTCTGATGTTAGTTTGTTGGCTACACCTTATCTTGCTAGGGTTGGGGATTTTTTAGCTAGTTTTTTAAAAATGGAAAGCAGGTTCATTCTAAATTATAATACTTTAAAACCTAAAGGTATGGGATCTGGAAGTGAATTTAAATGTATAAGTTTTAATATCGTTTATATGATGTTTTGTAACTTATTGGATATGGGAAAATATTTTACCCCTTTTTAAGGCTATGTTTGTTTATGCAAGTTCTTGTAGTAGATTATTGGGTGATGAGATGATTGTTTAATTGGAGCATTTTGACATAAAATGGGAATGGCTGGTGGCTTATGTTATTCCTTGAAGGCTGTTTGCTGAGGTACCAAAAACACCATTAAAAGTTGGAGTTTGTTTCCAGTAACTGCCTCCTGAGTGTATTTTTTGGATCACTCGCTGTATTTCCAGAGTTCATCATACTAAGGGAAACCTTTGAAATTGAGCCTTCATGTAATTTCAGGACTATATCACATTGAAGGCAGTTAGTCACCCTTTGGCAAGCCTGCAGCGGGGATGGACCTTACCCTAAATCTGACAGAGTGGTTGGCATCTTTTTTTTTACCCTTACCAACTCACATTCATAATATAGCTGTGCTTAGGGAAGATTCCTTCTCTACAGACAACTGCTAAACTATTGTGTCTACAATTTCAAGTGCATCTCCTCCTGTTGCACTTAGACATATCATTAATGT
The DNA here is from genome assembly GCF_019279795.1 of Protopterus annectens. NCBI lineage: Eukaryota > Metazoa > Chordata > Ceratodontiformes > Protopteridae > Protopterus > Protopterus annectens. Next base: position 1,109,863,778 of record NC_056729.1, on the reverse strand, counting down.
TACCCCTTCTAGTAAAATTGTAGAAATAATGGTGTCAGATGAACCAACACCTAGAATCATGTCAGGGGGAGCATGCCTTTAGAATGGTTTATTGCGCAACCACTGATAAACTTAATCTAACCAACACTGTGGGAAGGCCTATGAATTTGAAAGAGTTTATTGGAGTGGTATTTTGGGTCTAGAGACTTGCGACTGTTGTATCTCATGCTAATTTTCTTCGAGAACTATTGGTTTTCTGGCCCTAATGCAGTTTCACTTTATTTTTTAATAATTTTATTTTGTAACTGTGCTAAACCCTGCTTAACTGACTTGCTAATAGTCAAGATATTCTACATCTAGAATATGTAGGACTCAAACCCAAGACTACATGAAGAAATTTGTAAGCAACTTATAACGTTGGACCAGTGTGGCAAACTGACACCTGGTTCCCCAGCTCTCTTTTTTATAACTTCATTGTTCTGTCATTTCTGCCCACTGCTTTTTTCTGAATGTGTCCATATGGCTCAGACTTGGAAGCATTACTTTCCTTGTTGACAAATACCACTACATCTGCAGCCTGAACTTATACGCTGTACTTTGCATATGGAATGTATTCATTCTATTTGATATAGACTAGTATAACCTTCTTAGGCTTGATTTGTCCTCTCTCAGCAATTGGGTTGCACTGATGTAATTAACATAGTAGATTGTGACAAGGATGCCCGGAAATGCACCTCAGGAGCAAAGCTTGTCATCCATGTCAAGAATGCATAATAAAAGGTCACAAAAACATTCGCAGAGGCTCTCAGTAATAATCTGCTCAAGCAACAGAGACCTCCAAAGCAGAAATGCAAGCAACCTCCACCCCCCCAACACAACCCAAATGACACATAGCCCACAGACTCAGTGGGCCAATAAACCACAGCCCATAAGGCAAACCAACGTACCCAACGAACTAGTCATAGGTTACTCTATAGTCAGGCACAATGATGTCCCACTCACCAGGCTAAACAAGAAGACGGTTACTGTCAGCTGCTTGTCGTGTGCCAGGATCCGCCACATAACCCACGCACTCAGGTCACTCCACAACAAATACAAATATGACCCTGTCATTGTCCATGTTGGTGAGAACGACCTGAGACATACCTCCCTGGACTACATGAAAAGAGACATGGAAGAGCTCTCTGATCTTGTAGCCCAGGCAGGTATGACTCTAGCCCTGATTAGCATCCTGCCATCCCCCAGAATGATATCGCAGTGCAAGGACAAAGTGATCGACTTCAACAATTGGCTAAGCTTCTGGTGTCATTGTAAGGGGATCCAGTATCTGTCTGCCTGGGATGACATGGTCGACAGACCACGATGCTTTGCCACAGATGGCCTGCACCTGTCACCCATGGGATTCAGGATACTGGCTAAGGCTCTTGCCGCCCCTATAGTGCCTTTTTTAGGCAAGGTTCAAGTGACAAATTCACCACCGTAACAGGAATAGGCAAGCAAAAACCGAGGGTAATGCTACTCAGTGTAGAAGTCTAAATCTCAAAATGCACTCACTCGAGGCACTCCTTAAAATGGAGAACATCGATATCTGTGCAGTGATTGAGGCCTGGTTCGAGGCTGTAGAGAGCACCTCTGCATTACCAGGCTATAACTCATACCACACTTTTCGGCCATCTAACCTGGACCAGAACACCAAAGGCGGAGGTGTGTCCGTATTCATTAAGGATATTCACACCTCCAGGCTAGTTGCGCAGCATGATGCATCCGAAGTTATCCAAGTGCAACTAACTCTGGGCAAAACTGCAATCCAAATTGTAGCTTGCTACAGATCCCCCACCATGCTTCAGGATTCCCACTCCTCTTTTCTTGATATACTGAAAAATATTAGGGTTCAACCAAACACCCTAATAATGGGTGATTTCAACTACTGCACCATTAACTGGGAAAACTACTCATGTACCAACTCCTTCGCTCAACGCTTTGTGGAATTCATAAAGTCCAATGCCCTGGATCAACTTATCCACACCCCCACCAGGGCAACAATATCCTAGACCTAGTCATTACCAACATGTGTGACCAGTGTTCCACACCTGAAGTCAACTCCTCATTGGTCAGTCCCGACCATAAGCTAATCACCCTAGATATCCACATCCCACCCCCACCCACCATTACGGAAACCATGGTAAACAATTTCTCCAAAGCCAACTTCATGCTTCTTAAGACAGGAGTGGCAAACTTCATAACACCCATGCAGATACGACTGCTGAATCCTACACAAATGCACTCTGTAAGTATCCCAAACATAACTAAGATGCTATCCTCTAAAAAAGGAAGCCAATCTTGTGGTACCCTGCCATAAACAAACTCTACATTAGAAGGAAGAAACTGTTGCAAAAGAGAGTAAAATCCCATGAGTGGAGGAGCTCCCTGGTCAACCTCAGTAAGAAGCTGAGATCCCTTATAAGATCCTCCAAAGCTAGCTACAAAAACAAAATCACCACTAATTCTAGGGGCAACCACAAAGCATTCTATAGCTATGTGTGAAGAATCTCATTGGCAACACCCAGATCTGCTCTGAGTTACAGCAGAACGACATGAAAATTACAGAACCAACTGATATTGCCATCATCCTGGCAGATAGGTTCAGTGCTAACTTTACCCCCTCTCACCCCTAAAGGGCCCATATCTATACAGGAAGAATGCAGAGTGCTTGTAATCACATCTATGCAGGTAAAAGCTGCACTCTCTAAAACCAAAAACACAGCATCCATGGGACCGGACAACATCCCAGGCTGCGTTTTACATGAACTTCAGAACGAATTGGCTCCCCACCTAAGCACCATGTTCAGTCATAGTCTCACGTCAGGCTTTGTGCCCACTGAATGGCACACAGCAACAATTATCCCACTCCACAAAGGGGGAGCCACCACTGATCCTGGGAACTTTTACCCTATTAGCCTGACGACACTGGTCTGCAAGGCCATGGAATGTATCATCATGGAACTCATAAACAAAGACATTGGTAACCTATAAACAAAGACATTGGTAACCTCCAAACTTTGGACCCCACCAAGTTAGGGTTTGTGAAAGGCAGATCAGGCCTTCTGAACCTGATCGACTTCTTTGAGGAAGTTACCAAAGCTGTAGACGAGGGTAAGGTGGTTCACACAGCCTATCTTGACCTCACCAATGCTTTCAACACCACCCCCCATTTTGGAGTTATAGCTAAACTAACTAAACTAGGTATAAATCCCTACATCACAAGATGGGTTGCCATCTGGCTCACTGACCGATCCCACACTGTAAAAGTTGCAGACTCCAAATCTGACTTCAGACCAGTGACAAGTGGAGTACCACAGGGTTCAGTCCTGGGACCTCTCCTGTTTGGTATCTTCTTCTCTGAAGTACAGGCTAACACAGAAGGCCTCTGGCTAATGAAGTTCACAGATGCCTGCAAACTAGGAGCCATAGTCGAGTCCGCAAATTATGTGGACATCCTACAGAAGGGCCACACTGAGACAGATGCCTGGTGTCAGAGGCATGGCCTCAAGTTCAATGACAAAAAGTGCATTGTCATCCCCTTTGGTAAAAACTCTGTACCCATGAACTACCACATAAACGGCAGTCTATTTAACACGGAATGTGTGATAAGAGACCTTGGGACCCAGGTGGACAGTAGTCTCTCCTTTGATAATCACATCACCACAGTAGTCAGGAAATCCTTCTGTGTGGCACACCTCATCACAAAAGGGTTCTCATTCAGGAAAAAAGAGGTCATTGTTCCCCTCTACTCGGCACTCATTAGACCCATTATAGAGTACAACGCCCCTTTTGGAATGTACCTCACAAGACATCTGCAGCAGCTGGAAAGGCCACAGAAGTACCTCACAAAGAGGATTACTGGCCTCAAACAGATGCCGTACACTGACCATCTCAAAAAACTCCAGCTTTACTCTGTATCATACCGCCTACTCCAAGGAGATCTCTGCCTAACATATAAAGCTATGTTAAACCCAGAGCTGTTGGACATACTACACCTAAAGAAATCCCAATCCCTCTGAGCTACACACTCTAGGGACCTAAACCTTGTCACCACAATAAACAGGACATGCTGGAGGGATAGATTCCTGTCCTAGAGACTTCCTATACTATGGAACAAGCTACCTATCTATGTCAAGCAAAGTTCCTCATTAGCACTCTTCAAGGAAAATCTTGATGAGTGGATGGGAAATAGGAAATATACCCCGGGGATCACGTCTGTGGCTCTGCTCAACAGGGGCACAGGAAATTAACTTTCTTGGGTGGCGTAAGCCAGGGAACCTTGTTGGCTAGGCGTACTTAGGCCCTTGGGCCAATAGCCTAGTACCTACCTCTGAACCTATGATTGGCGACTTTATTTTTTGAGTTGGGGGGTTGTTATAATGGTTAAGATGTTTGCTTCACAGATACAAGGTACAGCATTTGATTCATCCCTTTGGGAAAGAGATTGGTCATAGTTAAAATGGCCCACAGGAGCAGCTAACCTAGTAATTAACTATGAATATGTGAACCTATAAAATGAGATAGACGTAGTACTAATACAGTACATATTATTCAAATAATCTAAAGCCACACATAGGAATATGAAAAGAATTGGAATAAGACAGGAAATGCATATTACCCACATCTAATAAACCTTGTTTAACATGACATGTTGAATGCTCTGCAATCTTACTGCCCTACTTTTCTTGCCAGATGCCTCATGCTCTCTTGTTTTATTGGCGACTGATCTTTAACCAGTTTTGTTACACTGCGGCTGCAATCTAAGTCAACATTTAACACTTACAACTGCACCTGTAAAACAAATTAAACAACTCTTTTGAAAGAAAGGGGAAGAAATTTGTTCTAAAATAGGATAACACATATGTAGTGCATGGATCTCCATGGTTATTCTCCAATATTGGGGAAAAGACAAACTAGTTAAGCACTTCTGCAGCATGAGACTCAGTCTTAACAATTGTCAAGCACCCTACTAATTCCTTTTACTACTGGGTCTTGCACTAGACACTAAGACCTGACAGTGTTGACCATCAAATAACAGTGGCAGAATTTAAAACAGTTTGAGGTCTATGCCAGTAATATGTCCTGACATAAGCTATTTGTGACTGTCCATTAGACAGTGCACTGTAAGTCTTTTATTTGTTTGGAAACCATCAAAACACTTTGCATTTTTTTCCGTAACTAGTTGTACATGGAGCAGATAGAGCTCCATGCACTTCAAAAAATTATGATCGGTCTCCAATCCTTACCTACTATTGTATGTTCTCAACATGGATGCCAAGATTCACATCTTGAGCTTTGCTCTCAAGATGAATTTCTTGGCATCTGTGTTTCAAACATGTAATCATACACTGCTTGTCATTTAAAATGTATAAGGCAGTTGGGGAGGTATATTTGTTGGGGGTTGGTATAATGGTTAAGGTGTTTACCTCAGACACAAGGTACAGGGTTTGATTTTCACCTTTGAAGGGAATTTGGCTAGGCTTAAAATGGCCTACAAGGGTAACTAGCGTAGTACTTGCCTATGAACCTATTCTATTACAGTTAAGAACGGAGACCCAATCATAATCCGCTATGTTAATGGAGGGGAAACCTTCTGTGGTGAACTTCATAGTTGAAGACTGACATAATCTGACAAGTACATGTACAACAGGGAAGGATAATTTAGTCCAAATTGTTAATCAGATGGCTACCTTAATATTAAGGTGTATGGAACTCTGAGGTAGTCATGAAGGAAAAACAAAACAATGGTGAGGATGGGCTGAACATAACACTGGCACAGCTAATCATCACATGAACTACTCTTGTGTAATGCTGCCTAAGGAAAAAGGAAGCTCATGGTTTAATCTTATAAAAAAATAAAAACCTTAATTGAAACACCCCAGTGGCTAAAAGACAGAAGTTAAATGTCACTTTTTGTTTCTGGTCTGAAAGGTGAATTACCTATGTAAAAAATAAATGAAGTTTGGGCTGTCTATTACAAAACTAAAACATGACAAGGGAGACCATGTAGTACTTCCTGTGTAAAAGTGCCTTTGCCAGCTGATGCATATTAACGATAATTAATAGCGTTTATGTACTTACTGATTTACTGCTCATAGTTAGGTGAAGTTGTGTACTCATTAACTGATGTTCAAGACAATAAAAAAGATTACTTGAATAAACTATAGAACTTTTCTCAGTGCTTCTTTTGAGTTATGCAAAGTGAAAATATGGAGGCCATCACTGTGGGAATTGCATGGATGATGCCTTTGTGGCAGTTGGATAGGTGTTGCTGGAAACAATCTTGGAGTTATTTTGAATAGTAAATTCATGGAGTTTGTGGTGACTTTAGACATGAAGTTAAGAAAGATATAGTACTATATAACCAAAGTTGGTAAAACAAACTAATGAGCTCCAGACAAAGTTGGCAGGTTTCTTTGCCAAACTGGTTGTGCTGGAGTATAAGCCTCAAAGATAGAATTTCTTTTTTTGAATGCACTTGCAAAGACAGAGATGAGTTTTGACCTGTAGGATATTTGAGGGACAAACTGTCTAGATAATCTGGAAGCCTGGTAGACTGCATAAACTGGGAGTGTGCTTGCAGAGTATCTTCACTGCATTTGGGTTTATAGCTAGTCATTCATAAAATGTGGAATGCTGTTAAAGTTTGTGATTCAGGACAGGGAAGAATATTTTTGACAATAAGTTTCCCAACATGGCTGAAGACTGATGAACAAGTCAATTAGAATGCTCCCAGTGTGAAGACAAACTTTGGAAAGCAGCCATAAAAAACATTTATTTGGTGAAAATTCAGTTACTGAGTAGTCTACCTAGATATCAGCAATTAAGATATCTGGAGAAAGTTAAAAAAAACTAGAAGAGGAGACAAAAAAATCTGGATAAGAGCTTGGCAGGTGTTGAGCAAAAAGCAGGTCAGGTTTTAGCCTAATAAATCAAATACATTCATACAAAAATGTGTCAGAAGGGTTAAGTAGCATCACTTGGGGCCATGGAACATTATTATTCACTGACCACCAGGCAGAAGTGAAACAAGTTTATCCCTGCAGTCAGCAGGTGTTGAGAGGCAGGAGTGAGATTCAAGTTGCCATATCTAGCTGTCCTCAGAATATTTTTTAGAAGGAGCAAAGTCATTCTTGGATGCAAATACGAAGAAGAAAGAAAAAAAAAAGTTTATTCAGCAAAATGTGAGCCAACAATTTGAAAGGGATGTTGCTTCTCATTCCACTGACAATGGCACAGCCCATAGACAGAACTTTCTAGGAAAAAGCTTTTTAGTGTTCTAAAGGAAAATGATTGTGCAAAAGAAGAAAGTACAGAAGCTGATCAGAAAAACAAGGAGTGCATTGGATTTGAACCAAGGGCTGGTGCTGGGTGGAAATGAAGAGGAGCAGCAATAATCTGAAAATAAGAAACAAAATGGATATTTATATAAAATGCAGCTGGGAGATGAGAACTGTGCTTCTAAAAAGAAGTGAAGGGGAAGAAGGGAAAAAGGACTGGAGGTTTGTGGATTATTTTAAACTGGTTGTGGCCTGCCAAATATAATTTTTCACTTAATGTTTAGAAGGATAACGAAAGAACTGAAGAAGAACTTAGTTATATGTGTGTAAACTGCAAGTACAAACCTTCTTTCTTCTCTTCGTAATATAGGTATAACAGATTTCTTGAAGTCAACTGCATTTTGCATTGTAAAGTAGTTATGCAGTATGCACAGGCATTCTAAATGTAAAGTGATGGGAGTGTTATCAGCGACTGTTTCTAAAGGCCATGATATTAAAGTAGGAATATACTTTTTCCTGTTTTTTTTATCTGCCAGCAGATTCTGCAAAAGAAAATTTGCAGACATGGGTAATTTTATTTATTTATTTATTTATTTCAGTTTGATGACCAGGGACGTCCACTGGGCCAAGAAGAGCCTATTTTCAGTGGAGGCCCAGGGAGAAAAGCTCCATTAATAATAACAAATCCATTAACAGTAATAAACATACATATCAAGCAGACATATAACACTTACTGAAAATACAATTAACAATTATGAATAGATAAACAATTGTATATAGAGTATCTGTAGTGATAGCAGATATACATTCTGTAAGCAGAGTAAAACTTAAAACATTTACAGACCGAGGATTTCTGCATATACAAATGATAAGGATACAGAATGAATATTAGTGATGCCTGTTAGGTATAGGATATAGTCCATGCTGAGGGTATAATTAAGTACATATGAAGAGATGCTTTTGGTTACAGATTGGTTGTAGTGATGGTAAGCAGCTAGCCTCCTAAGGAAATGATTCTAGCAGACAGGGTATTCCCTAGCTGAATTATTAACAGACATAAAAATATCAATATTTACATAGATTTAAATAGCAGATAAAACAATGAGGGTAGAAAAGCAGTCCAGCAGTAATTGTAGAGTTATGTATGTTAGGAGAATGGTAAGATGGAGGTAATAAACAGAATCAAGGAGCTGAATGTAGGTGTCAATAGGGAGAGGCTGATGAGTTCAAGTGGGGAAAGAGCAAGGGCAAATCCATTTAGAGGATAGGCAGGAGTGTAGGAAGGATTTGAAGTTGGTGGGGTTTGGAGTATTTCGAAGGGAGGGGGGGTGAGGTCCATAGTTTGGTTAGGGAGTATGATAGCAGAAAGTGGCCTGGAGGCCGTCGAAGGTTTGTGGACTTGTAAGAGGTTTGATTTTCAGATCGTAGTGAGCGGTTTGGAATATAGGGGATTAAGGTGGTGTAGAGACCGGGACAGGTGGATGGCCTGAAGATAAGTTTGTGGGCTGTGGTGAGTTTTAGAAGGTTTAGGTAGTTAGGTAGCTCTAGCCATTGTAGGGATTAGAGGGAGAGGCAGTGATGGGAAGAATTTTCGGAGTTTGTGGCAAATTTGTTTATTTTATTGTAGCAGGATTCCAGTTTGGATTGTAATCCAAGCTGGAGGCTGGTGAGCAGGGAGCACTGTATATGAGAGAGGGAAGAAGGTAGGAGGAGGCTAGAGTCTTTCTGGTGGAGGGGGTGAGGTAGCAATTATGTCAGTACAGGAGTCCTAATTTTTTTTTTTTTTTTTTATGGCAGTTTGAATATGAATGCCGAATTTAGGTGCTCATCAATGATGACACCAAGCAGTTTTGTATGAGATACAATTTCAATGGGGGTTTTATTCTGGCTTAGTATAGTGAAGGAGGCATTGTCACTGGAGTTGATTCTGGAGGGATTAAAGATCATTAGTTTAGTTTTGATTGTGTTTAGGGTGAGGTGGTTGTTGTGCATCCAGGTTTCTGTTTTAGTAAACTCTGACTCGGTTTTTAGTAGTAGGTCAGAGGGGGAGTCAGCAGTGCAGATTATTGTAGAACCATCTGCATACTGAATTAGAGAGGTGTTTGGGATGGTGTGGTGATAGTTGTTGAATATGTTGAAGAGTAGGGGGCCTAGAACAGATCCTTAGGGAACACAGGTGGGGGTATGTAAGAAGGCTGAGGTTGAAGATTTACATTTTACAGCTTGCTGTCTTTCGGTAGCTAGAGAAACAGGATAAGCTAGAGGGAGACAGGTTGAGAGAGGAGAGTTGAGATATTAGTATGGGGTGGGAGACGGTGTCAAAAGCTTTGGATAGGTCAAGGAGCAGGGAAGATACGAGGAAGGACAAAAAGGGCAGTGATGGTGCTGTGGCCAGGATGGAAACCATGTTGTGAGGGGGTACGGAGTTTATTGTGCGTTAGATATGACATCAGTTGAGCATGAATACATTTTACTAGGATTTTGTGAGAGTGGGGAGAGGATAGCAGTGGGCCTGAAACTGGTGGTGTCATAGTTTTTACCACCATTGTGGAGTGAAATGATGAATGGATGTTTCCAGATAGAAGGGACATGGGATTCTTGGATACATCTGTTTATTAAAATGGGAATTGGCAGGGATATGCTGCTGTTAGATAGTTTGAGGAAGACTGGGGGATAAGTTGTCTGGTGCAATACAGCATGGTTTTATCTGGAGGAGGTGTTTTTTATTGTACTTGTGGGTCGGAGGTGAGGTTGAAGATGGGTGATTGTTGTGTATTGTCAGAAGGGTGAGAGGATGGTGGGGGTGAGTTTGGAGGGAGATGGTGGTTAATTTGGCTACACACTCCACGAAAAAGGAGTAAAATGATGTGGCTGTTTCTAGGTCAGTGAGGTTGGAGTTAGGGCAAGGGTTATCTTTGTTACCAGGTTGGAGGAGAGAGAAGAATAGTATTCCAGAATTTTTTGAGGTTGGTGGAGTGCTGAGATCAGAGCTTGATGTAGTATGATTTGCGGACTCTAGTTATTAGTTTTTTGCAGTATTGCAGAGTTGTTTGAATTCTAATAGGGTATTAGGCAGTTTATTATTATAGAATTGTTTCCACTTTATCTCTTAGGAGCATGGTTTGGTTTGGTTTCTTTTGATAGCCAGGGACAGATTTTGGATTTGACCCGTTTGGTTCTGAGAGGGGTATGGCTCTTGAGTAGATTCAGAAAGGTTTCGTTAAAGTGGCTGATTGCATTGTCAAGGGGCAGGGTTTTTAAGGGGGTCCAGTCAATTTGCTTTAGACAGTCCGTGAATATCTGTGCGTTGAAACTAGAGAGGTTACAGGTTTGAATGTAGTGATACTGTGTATGGAGTGGAGAAAGGTGCCACTCAGCAAAGGCTGGTAGGTGGTCACTAATAGAGTCAGGGAGGATACCTGAAGCTGAGATATGGTTAGGGTTGGATACTAACATCCAGTCAAAAATGGTGCCAGAGTCTCCATTTTGTTACGCCTGGTAGGAGAGTTAATGATCTGGGTGAAATTAAAGAGGTTGATTGCTTGAGAAGGGGGTTGAGAGTTGATAGTGGGCCAGTTAATGTTTACGTCACTTAGGGTAAAAGTTTCATTTTTGATGTTAGAGGAGAACCAGTAGAGGATGTCTTCTAGTATTGGAATGTTGTTGTTGCTTGGGGGAATATAGATAGCAGCTATGCATATGAATTTGTGATTGTTGATTTTTAGGTGGGCTATGGTTAATTCTGACTTGGAGAATTTTGGAATGGGGTTGGTAAATGGTGTTACTGTGTAGGAGGAGGAGTAGACTATGCCTATGCCACCTCCTTTCTTACTGGGTCTATCATTAAGGATCTTTTGGTAGCCGGGAGGTAATATTTTGCTGTCTTTTATGTTAAGCCAAGTTTCTGAGATGGCAACAATATCAGGGTGATTATGTGAGAGCCAGGCATGGAGGGTAGGGATTTTATTACAAAAGCTTTGTGCATTAATTGTGATGAAGCAAATGGAATATGGGATGCCAGGATGTGAGGGAGTGGGGGCTTTTTTGGATGGGGAGTTGATGGGGCCTGGGTTGGAATGGATGTCACCAGAGAGAGAGAGAGAGACAGAGATTTGGTGTAGTAGGTGTATTATGAGATCTACAGTGCAATGAGGTTTTAGGTAGGGGTAGGTTTTTTTGAGTGTGGGTGGTGGGGAAGGTTGGGTAAGGGTAAGATTGGAAAGATTTTGGGCTTATAAAGTATGGTGGTGTTGGAGGGATAGAGTTCTGGAGGTATAGAGGAAAAGGGAGGTAAGGTGGTGTGTTGGATGATGGTTGTGTAGTGTGAAGGTGGGGTATGAGAGCAGCATGGGAGTTGTATTAGGTAGGTGAGGGTGGTTAGTAATGCTAGAAGTACTGAAGAGTGTAGGCGTGGTATGGAATGGGATATATTGTTTGTGAGTCTATGGTGGTATATTATGATTGGTGGGAGGGAGTATGTGATGATTGGTAGTGGGAGTTGTGGGAGGAGTAAGGGATAGATAAATGTACAGTTAGTGGGGGCAGGTGGTATTTGGGCCAGGGTAGGAGAGCAAAGTGAGCCCGAAGGGCGAACAGAGTGGGTAAAGCACCCACAGCAGAAGTGAGCGGAAAAAAGTATCAGTGAGTGCAGGTAAGGACAAGACACAGTTGTTTGTGGTTACAGCTGATTGGATTGAAGTGTAGGGAGTAAATAGTCAGGAATGGGTTAGTGGCACGTAATTTTAATTAATTTCACGAAGTGGAAGTGTTGCCAGATTTTAGAAGGGGCACTGTAAAGTTAGCTAACAGTTAAATACCTTGCAGGGCTTTGTTGCTAGACAAGGAGGGGAGTTATGTAGCTCTGCTGCCACCTAGTGGGGAAAATACGGTGGTGCAGCAGATTGGACAAGAAAGAGGGGTAGTCCCTGTGAGAGTGCAGGTCCCCTACAGATGATCAAACTTCCAAAAGGCCGACTTTCATATGTCTGAGACGATACGATCAACTTTTGGAAGTTCGAACATTCTGATCGGACAGCTCCTTATAGTGCGATCTTGGATACTGGGGGGTGCAGGGGGGCTTGCCCCCTCTGCTAACAACATGTAGGTATTTTTTTTAATACATGTTTGAAATTTCAAAAGTTGAACATATGGGTTTTGGCTTTTTGAAATTTCGGTCATGTATAGTAAACCAGAATGTGCACGCTGTTGGGAAGCGCTAAAGCAAAGCAAAAAAAAAAGGTATTACACAGTAAGCAAATTGTGAATAGAGGAGCAGTAAAAACCCCACAGGAGGAGGAGGATGGCTGGAATACTGCGTGCGGTGGGTAGACACAGAGTTAGTGAGGGTTTGTAGCAGAAAAGAGAGCAGTAGTGCAGAGCAGACAACAGTAAAACAATTGAAATGCACAATATTCGTTAATATATAATAGTTCAAATTTTGCATTTTAGCACGAGAGAGATCTGAATGTAACATCTAGCGATATATACTTCAGATGAACCATATATAGCAGCTAGTGATACACACCATATAAAGTATCCCAGCATGTTTAACACAGGATAAGCTATAAGCAGTGCTGAGTTAACTAGGAGGGTTAAACATCTACAAAGTAAATTTAGAGGCCGATGCGAAGTAAAATTCATAACCAGTTCAGCAGTCTACAAATAACACAGCTATTTACAGTTACAGTAAGGTAGGCAACTGAAATGCCTTACCAGTGTGCACACTACACATGTAACATAACTTTTACAGTTGAAATAAAGTAAGCAGTAGAGCGCCTTACTGGCGTGCACACAACTATATAACACAACGACTATAATAACACAGCTGTTTGCAATTACAGTAAGATAGGCAATTAAAATGCCTTACCGGCATGCACACTGCACATGTAACATAACTTTTATAGTGGAAATAATATAAGCAATAGAGCGCCTTACCGGCATGCACACTACACGCTGGGACTACAGAGAATCCTGAGGAGAGTATGCTCTTTAGGAATGACACTGCGGGAAATGGCCAGTACAAGTAGATGAGGTGGGGGCTGGAAGGTAATAGGTTAGGAGTTGCACTGGAGATGGGATTGAGACTAGGGCTGGGGGGAGGGGGCAGGGAATGAGGATGATACACAGCACCTGCAGCAGAAGTGAGCAGAAAAAAGTATCCGTGAGTGCAGGTAAGGACAGGACACAGTTGTTTGTGGTTACAGTTGATTGGATTGAAGTGTATGGAGTTTTTAGTCAGGAATGGGTTAGTGGCATGTAATTTTAATTAATTTCACTAAGTGGAAGTGTTGCCAGATGTCAGAAGGGGCACTGGAAAGTTAGCAAGCAGTAAAACACCTTGAACAGGCTTTGTTGCTAGACAAGGAGGGGCATTATGGAGCTCTGCTGCCACCTAGTGGGGAAAATATGGTGGTACAGCAGATTGGAAAGGAGGGGGGGTAGTTCCTGTGAGTGTGCATGATGTCAGGGGGAGCGCTAAAGCAAGGCAAAAAAAAATGGTATTACACAGTAAGCAAATTGTGAATAGAGGAGCAGTAAAACCCCTCAGGAGCTTACATGCACTTAGTGCAGAGAGACACTTTTCTCCTGGAGAAAAACTTGGTCCGACTGATATGTTTCGGTATCACTCTGGGTCTTTTTTGGGATCCTGGACAGGAGGAAGTTGAGACCATGTGGGATTCACTTAGTGGCAGAGACACACTTTTCTCCTGGGCAAAAACTTGGTCCGACCGATATGTTCGGTATCACTCTGGGTCTTTTTTGGGTTCATAGACAGGAGGGAGTTGAGACAGTGCGGATGGTATGCACACTATATGCTGGGACTACAGACTATCCTGAGGAGAGTATGCTCTTTAGAAATGATTGAGCAATGAACTATGATGTACCTAGATGATGGGAATATTATTCATGGGTGGGGATTGCAACCTGATGTGCAATATAGAGATGTATCAGGGGAACCTGGAAGGGAATATGTAACAAAAGATGGTAGATTTCTAGAGAAATAAAATAGTAAGGTTTCCACATCCTACATACAGCAGGCATGGATCTGACTAGTGAAAATGAAAATAGCTGTAATGTCCTCCCCCAAAGGAGAAGTCTTTGCATTCTCATGGACCACTTACCAAACTCGGCTCTATCCTTTCGTGTAAGCCAATTACTTTGTATCCCTTGGTTCTTGGCATCTGTATTCTGTAAATTAAAGTGCACCTGTTTTATTTTATGGTTCCTTGCTAAATACCAAGCATCAGCTATAGTCTGCTTTCTGTAGTAAATGGCCTGAGATGTGAACCCCACTATGCTCAGCCTAGCTATGTTCAGCTTTGATTCACTTTCTTACTCTACGACCAACTCCCATCCACCTCATCTTAATCTGCCATCATATTTCTATATTCACCTATTAGTCATGGCACCTGCTTCCTCTACCTCCCCAAACAACTTTACCACTATTATAGAAACACTTCTGTTTCTATTCGTCTATTCCATCTAACATTTAGCATCTTTCCCAACAGCCTTTCTACCTCTCATACTGGTTTTCATTAAATCCTTTCCTTTTCAGACCCCTCCCAGACAGTTCTTCTGTCATTCATGAGCAAAACCCCCTTTTCCTCTCGTCCCTGCCATCTTCTTTCATATATTACAGTCAGATTAATATTTATCTCTCATTTCTTCCTCTATAATATCTTTCAGCCTTCCACTTATCTTTCTGTTCTGCCTACAACCCTCTACCTACAATTTCTCCACATCCTTACACAATTACATTGATAAACTGGAAAAGAACACACCCAGAGGTAATGAATCCAATAAAAGTTTTAATAAATTCCAAACAGCACAAAAGGTAATGTAAAGTGCTTTTTGTCTGGTCAATTCACCAGACTTCCTCAGACAAACTCATACAAAACAAGCACCGAGTTTAAATTAAAAACTTTTCCCTCCAAAACTACATTAGTTTATCAAACGCATTGTTCAATTAACAACAGTTAAAACATTAAAGTTATATAACAATACAATACCCTAAACCTTGTACTTAAAGTTGAACAGTTTTTTTTTAAAAACAACACATAGTATTGATGCTTACAAAATAAGGGGTATTTTGTCTAAGAGTTGGCGGGTTCCTTCGATAGAAGAAGAAACTGTTGATAAAATAGGCTATAACCCATTGGTTATTTTTAAGAGGGGGTAGGAATCTGAAATCTTTAGTGGAATTCCCTAGGCAGATTTATGCACGTACCCCTGGCATGTATAAGTGCGAGGCTTGTAACTGTTGTAGATATATGGCATCTGGCTGTACATTTACTATTCGGGATAGGTCTTATAGGGTCAATGGTAGGTACAATTGTAATACTAGATCTGTGATGCATCTTGCCCAATGCTGGTTATGCCCATGCTTTTATGTTGGTAAGACCGACAAAAAGTTGAAAGAGAGGGTCTATGAACATGTTTATAGCATTGCTAAAGGAAGGAATGAAACTGCATTGGCTAGACATTGTAATAGTAACCCGGGGCATTCTTTTTCATTTAGGGTGATAGACCAGATTTTGATGGACAATAGGGGTGGTGCTTTAGGTTTTCTATTAGAGAAAAAAAGAAGTTTTATGGCAGCTTAGACTGGATTCTAGTAGGAAATCGGGTGTAAAGGAGGTGATCTTCATTTCTTGTATTCTTAAGTTGAGGAGCTTTAGTAGATAATACATAGACATGTAAAAAAGTTTTTTATAAAAGTGTTTTGTATTAGTTTAATATTTATATTTATAAGGGTTATGAGTAGTACCCACTTTTCATGTCTTAATTTTCTAGGTTAGGTTTTTATGACAAGGTTTTTCATAAAATGTTTTTTAAAAAACAGTTCAACTTTAAGTACAAGGTTTAGGGTATTGTTATATAACTTTAATGTTTTAATTGATCAATGTGTTTGATAGGCTGATGTAGTTTTGGAGGGAAAAGAGGGAAAAGTTTTTAATTTAAACTTGGTGCTTGTTTTGTATGAGTTTTCTGAGGAAGTCTGGTGAATCGACCAGGCAAAAAGCACTTTACATTACCTTTTGTGCTGTTTGGAGTTTATTAAAACTTTTATTGGATTCATTACCTCTGAGTGTGTTCTTATCCAGTTTGTCTTGTCGCTGTGTCTGCCTTTGTTCATTTCACAATTACATTGATAGTTTGTGATTTTACTATACTTTGTGACATCCAGCTATATCCCACTGCACTGACACCAATTAAATGACATCCCTTACTATCCTGGGTCAGTGACTAAGGAGCTTCAGTCCTCACTGCTGACTCCAGTATGAGACTGCCACTTAAACAGAAGTAATATTTCACAATTTTCCCCTAAGAGCACAAAAAGAACACATTATTTTTCTGGGACTGGACTATATACCTCTTTCCACCCAAATGTATTTTTCTTATTACACACCAGAGCAAAGTGTCCCAGTTTAAGACCTGTGATATACCCATACTCAAAATCTCACACATCTAAACATTTCAGAGAAAGCCTGACAAAGATTTCCAGCTGTTTATCTTTCCCAAAATAAATACAGAAACCCTGCCACCAATCAGAGGGTCTTCATGCCCTTCAAAAGGGGTATTCAGTTATGAAAATTAATTATGAAAATAAATTATAGCTATGACCAGAACAGCCAGGCCTTGGGGTGATCTGGGGAGTATCAAACAGAAACGCTGTCTAATCTGTAAAGAAAACACTGGTTTCCAGCTACAATGTAAAATAATGACAAAAAAACATTTAATAATTAAAAATTATTGCAAAATTGAAAATCAATAGCTCTCAATAAATATTAGAATTCAGTCACCAGAAATGTAAATCAAACTGCAAGATAGGAATCTATTCAAGAAAAACTCTGTCTTAATAACTAAACATTCCTGATCTACTCTAAGATATAATAGCAAGATCAAGGCAAGCTTACAGTTTTCTTAAGTTCTCTTTTTCTTGGTGTTCACTAACTACTCAGTACTTGACAACCTGCACAGCTTCTCAGTCTCAACTGTCTTCAGCAGTCTCAACTGTCTAATTTCAAAATATATCTGTCAGCTGTAAAAAGATTATTTTTCTGTCAATCAGCTGTTTAAATCGTCTATTAGCAACAAGGAACATTCCAATGACATCATTCACTGCTCAGCTGATTCTCCACAGTGTTTTAGAATGTCCCTCCTGTCACCCTCCTACTTTGGACACAATAGAAGAGTCTTCATGGGCTCTGTTCAAGCAGCTTTAGTATATACAAACACATCACGATAGAAGTTTACTGACTTTAACATATGTAACTTATATACAAACTAACTACTGCAATCATACATGCTCACTCTCTGGCTGCACTCTCAAAATGGCACTGGGAATAGCACGTGCCCAGTATTTATATGTACACGTTCAGTCCTTGATATGCTTCTTAATGATACAGCACATACACTCTGATCTACATCCTTCCTCTTTGAGAAATAAATCATGCAATGCTATGAATCCATTTGGCATGCAGATAATACAAGTAGTTCTTTAATCATGCAATGCTATGAATCCATTTGGCATGCAGATAATACAAGTAGTTTTTTGTCATGCAGTTATATAAGACTAGGTACATATGTACAGTTACATCCATGTTGCTGTGTATTTCACACTGGGCCTGGAAATTCGACCATATTGTATGACTTAAAACTGTGAATTAGGTTTAGCAACTGGAGCTTTCTCTACAGAATGTTCAACCTTAGGAGTATTTGGAACATCTTCAGGAATGGAAGTAGAGGTTGAAACACACTCTAGGATGGGAACAACATTTGGTTCGCTCTGAGATCTAGAGTCTGTACCACAGGAACAATGCTGCGATGATGATTCTGGTACATGAAGATAATGTCTGCGATTCCTCCTGTACTCTACATCCTCAGATTCTACAAGGTAGGATCTCGACCTTGCACATATACCTGTAACTTGACCAATCCGGTCGAAACCTTTTGCCGTTTGTACCCTCACTGTCTCTCTTTCCCTCAGTGGACAAAGAAATCTGATTGATTTATCATCACTGGACTTCTGGATAGAACGTTTCTAGAATAATTGAACCTTGATGGTTCTATTATTCTTAGCTTTAGGCCTCAATAAACTGGAACTAATAGGTACTGTCATTCTGGTTTGCCTTAATAGAAGTCTTTGAGCAGGTGAGCCAAGTATATCATCAAGGGATGTGTTTCTGAGATTAAGCAAATTCAAAAAGACATTGGTATTGTCGCACTTTGACCTTTCAAGTAATTGCTTTGCACTCTGCACTGCACATTCAGCTAGCCCATTTGACCGTGGATATTCAGGACTGCTAGTAACATGTACAAACCATTCCTTTGCAAATTTCTGAAATAACTGACTAGCAACTTGAGTACCATTGTTAGAAACAACTTTGTGTGGACTACCATGGACTGAGAAATGACGTTTCAACTTAGTAATAACAGTAGCAGATGGATGCTAAAGTAGGTAGTAAGTCAATCTCAAACCAATTCGAATAAGAGTCTACCAATATTAAGTAGTGTTGATTGTTCCACTCAATGTCAGTGGCTAATGTTGACCAAGATAGTTCAGAAACTTGACTTAGCTTTAGTGGTTCTCTTTGCAAATGCAGTTTAGCACTATTGCATACTGAACAAGAAGAAAATGCTTTATATGTCTTTCACTAGTGAAGACCAAAATACTAATTCTCTCACTCTTGTCTTAGTGGATGTGGAACCTGGGTGACCACAATGCAAAAGCTGGATATATTCTTGTTGTAAGGAAGCAGGAACAACAATTTTAGCAGCTTTGAAAATAATTCCATCTTCCATCAACATTTCATCTCTGTAAGGAAAATAGGTTTGCACTTCAGGTGGTACATTAGATTGCTTTGACGGCTGTCCAACATTAATGTAGAGATTGAGCTTCTGTAAAATTGGATCAGTCTTTCTGTTATCTCTCAGTTCATCAAGTCTAGTGGCTGAGAAATTATGCACAGCCATCACGTCAAAGTCAAAAATTCTCTGCATCAAGCTGATCGGTTGTATTTTTCGGCGATCTGGATAAGATATCAGTCAGATAAAGAAGTTTGCTTTTGGTATAGACCATTTTGAAGTTGTACTTTTGCAATCTGAGCATCATTATTTGTAATCTCGCTGGAGCTGAATGCATAGGCTTCTTTAGAATAGTAACTATAGGTTGGTGATCAGTTTCAGTCTGAACAGCTCGACCATAGATATAATCATGAAACTTGGAACATGCAAATACTATTGCCAAAAGTTCTTTCTCAGTTTGAGCATATTGCATCTCAGTTTGGGTAACTGTTCTAGAAGCATAGGCTACTGGTCTACCCACTTGAAGAATAACTGTGCCAAGACCAAATTCTGAAGCATCACAAGAAAGAGTGACTGGTTTATTTATATCATAGTATCGTAATGTAGGTGGGGGGGGGGGGGGGGGCATTTTTCTGCTTAAGGTCTTCAAATACTTTCTGGCACTGTTCTAGCCATGACCATGTAACATTTTTGTGCATCAGCTCTCTTAAAGGTGCTGTCAGCTCACTGAAGTCTGGTATAAACTTGCCTAAATAGTTGACCATGCCTAGGAAACTCTGTAGAGCTTGAATATTATCTGGTGCTGACATCTCAAGAATAGCTGCTTGCTTGGTCGGGTCTGGTCTCAAGCCAGTATTGGTAAATAAATGACAAATGTATGTAACTTCTGGTAGTCTTAATTTACACTTCAGAGGATTAAGCTTCAAGTTTACTTCACATGCTCTGTCTAGATCTCTCTCTAGGTTTTTTTCATGCTCTGCTGCACCATTGCCTCCAACCAATAAATCATCTACTATTATGACACAAGGATAACCCAAAATAATTTGCTCCATTGCACACTGGAAGACTTCACTTGCCGAATTTATTCCAAATGGCATCCTTAGGAATATGTATCTACCAAACAAGGTACCAAAAGTGGTTAGTAATGAAGATTTGCGATCAAGTATTAGGGCTGTGACCTCTTTGACTGTGTACATTGGATAATGGGGTCTCTTCAACACTTTGTTTATATCTCTTAGGTCAATACATATTCTGATTTCATCTGAGCCTTTTTTGTGAGCTGCTACCATAGACAACGCCTATTCAGTTGGTTCTGTAAGTGGAAAAATTACACCTTGTTGCACCATTCTATCCAACTGAGCTTTGACTTTATCTTGAATAGCTATCAGAACTTTTCTTGCTGGTCTAACTACTGGAGTGACCTCTGGGTCTAACTTCATGGAGTACACAACTGGAAGGTTGCCAGACTTGTCATCGAAAACATCAGCATACTCTGAGAAAATGGAATCAGAAAAATTGGAACTAGGATATGCACTTATGTGACGAACAACTCTGGTAAAGAAAGCAGATTCATTCTCAAACTGGATAAGCTGCTTGTATAAAAATATTGTACTCTTGTTCAAATATTCTCCAGTTCTCTGCAGTATTCTGATTAAATACAAATGGTAAGGGCTTTCAAAATCCATCTGCCATATTAACACATACCAGTGAAGGGTTTTGCGAATAAGCAAGAACACATATACATACACATATCCAAAAAATGCTGACAGTCCTGTACTCAAAAACTTTTATTCGGGAAACCACAACAGTTAAGCGCTTTCGTCAGCAACCACAGGCTGACTTCATCAGAACTGAAATAAAACAATAACATGTTTAATTTATAGCATAAAAGCATCACCTGATTAAATTAAACAATCAAGTAAATAGTTCTATATGCTTAAAATGCCAAGTGCAATAAAAAATGCCATAGCCATAAAAAACAACATAGTATATAAACACAAACAACTCTACACCCTAAAAATAACTTGATATAAAATTAGCAGTACGTAATAAAATAGGAAATTAATATATTAAAAATTTAACAACTTTAAATTTCATATGCTCGCAATTTAAGTAGGCTTCTAACTAGCCTACTTAAATTGCGAACATATGAAATTTAAAGTTGTTAAATTTTTAATATATTAATTTTCTATTTTATTACTTACTGCTAATTTTATATCAAGTTATTTTTAGGGTGTAGAGTTGGTTGTGTTTATATACTATGTTGTTTTTTATGGCTATGGCATTTTTATTGCACTTGGCACTTTAAGCATATAGAACTATTTACTTGATTGTTTAATTGAATCAGGTGATGCTTTTATGCTATAAATTAAACATGTTTTTGTTTTATTTCAGTTCTAATGAAGTCAGCCTGTGGTTGCTGACGAAAGCGCTTAACTGTTGTGGTTTCCCGAATAAAAGTTTTTGAGTACAGGACTGTCAGTGGTTTTTTGGACTTCTGTCAAGTTTTCTGTTGGTTCTTGGTTTCGTGTTTGTTACATACACATATAACAGAAATTTATGCCAGTATCTGTAGCTTTGCGCAGTAGTACAACAAGTCTCTGTATAACTGACCTTTGTGAAATAAGTCTCTTGTGCACTATAATACTCTTGAAATTACTGTACTGCAAGAAATCACCTCCTATCTGTGTAAGAAACGTTTCAAATAACTGCACGATGTGAACAGACTGGGCAGAAGAAGATCAGAGTTGGTAACATTTCGAAGTAATTGCACTTTGCAAGTAAACCATACACAACACACTGAAATTTCCCCAAAATGGCAGTACCTTGCTAGGCAATTCTTTACAGTGCAAGATACACACTGTAATGGTGACACTTTGCGAATGGACACACCCAGCACAAGAAACTTTTCGAAATGGCTGTACTTTGACTGTTCTTCACAAAATAGTTGCACTTTGCACACAAATAACTCTTCAGAATACATACACAGTAATAACCACACACTGTAAGCACTTTTACACACTTTGAGATACTTCAAATAACTCGTTATGCCCTTGATATAATACAAAATCTTAGTTATGCCAAAATACAGCACTTTGCAAAAAGACATGCAGTCACCTTGCTTTATTTATGCTTAATATGCCCTTTCTGCCCTTATTATATTCGTTTTGCTCGTTTAATCTCTTTTCATGCCCATTATACTTTTCTTGTGCTCATTTTACTGTAAACATACCTGTTTTGCCTTAGTCACACTCATTTTGCTTTAAACATACTCACTTTGCTTTTCTGATAATCATTTTATCAAATATCTTAATCTTAAACATTTTGCTTAGTTAATAAACTTTTTGTGCCTCCCACTTGTTTAATAATGGGCATTGTACCCTTGTGATGCTGCGTTTTTTTCTTTTTTATAAAATAAGCAGTTTGTGCGAATTCTCAATACCTTTGATTCTTTTCTGGCTCTTTTTTATGCTCATTTCTCTTTATTGTTATCTCTGCACCTCATGGCTCCAAATATCATTCTCTGGAGTCCTGGTTCTGACACCATGTCACTGCCCTACTGTGGACACAATAGAAGAGTCTTTGTGGGTTCTGTTCAAGCAGCTTTATTATATACAAACACATCACTGTAGAAGTTTACTCACTTTAACTTAAGTAAGTTATA
The DNA here is from genome assembly GCF_019279795.1 of Protopterus annectens. NCBI lineage: Eukaryota > Metazoa > Chordata > Ceratodontiformes > Protopteridae > Protopterus > Protopterus annectens. The sequence continues at coordinate 1,109,841,005 of NC_056729.1, read as the reverse complement.
TACAAACTAACTACTGTATTCATACATGCTCACTCTCTGGCGGCACTCTCAAAATGGCACTGGGAATAGCACATGCCCGGTATTTATATGTGCACCTTCAGTCTTTGATATGCTTCTTAAAGATACAGCACATACACTCTGATCTACACTTTCCAATCATGTGCAGGTAGGAGTGTATCAAAGCAGTGACAGATTCTTTAAGCATTCTTTTTAAACAGGCAAAGGCTCAACATTTTAAACTTATTTTCATTTTCACAATCAGGCATGCTGGCATACAATACAAGTTAATCTAAGAATATGAACAAATCTCATGCCGGACATGCTAACACATATTTCATTAACCTTAACTATTCTACACTGTTAAAAGAGAACCTCACCACATACATTAATCATCATTCATATCAGAATTCCCATCACTTAAATACTTTAAAACCCACACAATTCAAAATTACCTATAAGCCTAAAAACTAACCACAATCTGTTATTCTACAGTTCAACTTCTGCTTTCCCAAATAAATACCCCCTACTTGTTACCTTAACTACATCCTCATCCTCTGTCCTTCAAACCCTTGTATTTCGTACATTTCAGAAGCATGTTTCTCCTACTGTTCCACATAGTAGCACCTCTTCTCCAACATGCAGCATTAACACCCATTACCTTCACAATTCCAGCAAACTCTTATATTGTGTTTCCAAGCAAAATACTTCTGCACTTCATGTCACAATCACACTCTATATCCTACTATTCAAGTACAGTTATCCAAAGCAATGGCAATTTACTCACTAATTGGGTATTATATATAGAATCAAGGAAACGTGCCTCTTCTTGTACCATCATATCTTCATAACCAATAAAATTAGTAGTTACATTCTCCCAGGCCCAGCTCTGCATATTTAGGCACCAGACAGCATATCCCCTCAACACCTCACCCCCAGTCCCACTCTGTCCTTCAAATATACCATGCTAACTTCCTGAAGTGTATGTATGGATAACAATAAACACTCCGGAAATCTTTGTTGTCACAGAAACCTGTCTCTGCCAGGACAGAAAATGAAGAAATTGCCCCACCAGGCTATAAAACTATTGGAATAGATGGAGTAGACAATAAAAGCTGGCTGTGTTGCTATTTTCTACAAAAGCACAGTAGAACTATCCCTTTTCTCACACATCTTGCCAACTTTTGCTAATTTAGAAATCATACTATCCATTCTAAAACTAAACACTCATAAGACAATTTACAATCATAGGTTTACCCATACCCCAAGTAACAGTGCTAAAACACTGGAACTTATTTTCTGCTGGGCCTCCTCAAAACTCCCCTCATGAAACCATAATATTTGGTGATGTTACTGTAAACTGGCAAACCATTCAGTCTAAAAATCCAGCCAATGATATACATCTGTACAAGTTAACCTAACTGATAACCACACCAACTAGGTATGACGAGCAACAGCTATTCAGTTCTTGATTGGATCCTATGAAGCATTCCAACCCCTTTCAACCTAGATCACCTTTACAATCCTCTCCAGCCTCTTACTCTACTCCTTTTGTTTCCCCCACTACCTTACCTTTTTAATTCATCAATGCACACTTTTCCTCTACCTCTTTCCTCCATTCTCACCTAAGTTACCTGAAGACACCCTACCCTGCACTCTTCTTATAATCTCCTTCTCTCCATCCTTCTTCCTTCCATAACCATAATATGAACACCTTTCTCATACTAAGACATCACTTAATTTCAAGGCACTGTCTCTAATCATGTAATCTCTGATATCTGTTTAAATATCTTATTAGAATTGTTTTGGGACTCATTTACCACATATAAATTTATATAACAAATAATATGATTTTGAAATTTTCTTCACATATTCTCCAACTCATGTTATTGTTTTTCATTGCACTCTAGTATGAAACATATGTTCTATGTTTTTCTCATTACATTTTTTTTCACGCTTATGTTTTGTAGTGTAACATGATACTTAAGCAATAACCGACAAAGTGGTGTGGTATATTGAAGATTTACCCACGGTTGGTGTGGTTTAATCAAAAGGGCGAAGCACGAGTGATTAAATAAAGCCAACTGTGGGTAAATTTCAATATACCACAGCCACGGAGTCGGTTATTGCTATTATACAATGACATTATTTAAGAAAAAAATACTTACTTTTCTTGGCGCATTACAGTTCTTCCGCTGATTGTGGTACACAGCTTCCTTGTTTTGATGTACTGAGCATGCGTTTGGGACCTGCGTCCCACGCATACCCAGAACATCAATGCTTTGAAATGAAAGCAATGGAGAAAAGCAAGTCTCCGTTGCTCCATTTTTTCTTTCTTTTTTTTTTTTTTTGTTAAAAAAATGTTTTGAGCACTTTATATCAACAGAAAAAAGTCCAGGCGACCGGACCTTTTTCCGTTGGTATATTGTGGGATTTACAACGAGCACACTGGCTGATCAGCGTACATGTTTTGGAATATTAATGGGGGGTTCGTTGTATAATTTGTGATTTAAAATATTTGTTCTTGGTGTTTTGCAATGTAACATGGTACTTTGTGATTGAAAATATCTGTACTTGATTTTTGAAATATTGTGAGTGTGGAGCTTTTCTCCTCAGGCCTCCGCTGAAAATGGGCACTTTCTGTCCCAGTCGGACTTTCCTGGTAAACAAATGTCAGATAAATAATAAATAGTAAATAAATAAGATCCTCTCCAAATAAAATGTCATCCCATAGAACTCTGTCACTTAACGGTTTGTACTATAAGGTATCAAAGCAACAGCCCCAAAACACATCTTTAAAAGCTGGTAAGATTTTCATGAAGCTATTTTATTAATACACTACATCTCCTGCACTGGGAGTCACTAAAAACTTTCCCCATAGATTATGCAGTTTGAGTTCAATAAAATATTCCTTGGTGTTCTAAACACACTAGCCCCCCTTCAAAATAAAGAGACAAAGACAACCTTTCCCAGTGGCTATCCTTAGCAACTTAACCACTCATGAAACAAAGGAACAAAGCATAGAAGGTCTGGACAAAAAATAAAACAGCTCCTACTTCACTAGCGTATAGACAGCTAAGAAACCTAACAAAAGCACTCAAAGATAAGAAAACCTATTCAGCCATTCAAAGCATACACACTAATAATCCAAAACTGTCTGGGCTACAATTAATCAACTGTTAAATTTAGGGCAAGCTACACAGCTAACACCAAACACACAGAAACAAAACAATACCTACTTTATCCAGATACTGCAGTCTTTAAACATCCAGGTTACTAATCAAGTTGTTGATGTCGCTACTCAGTCAAATAAGTTCCTTCAATATTTCTCCTTCCATGCCATCAAAAAATGGTTCAAATGATTAAAGCTGACCACAACTCCCTACCAACAGTATACCTAGTGAATATCTTAAAATAGCAGCTAAGGGTATCATGTATCCAATTTCAGTTCTGATTAATCGATCCATATCTGGAAATAAAGTCCCTTCCCTGTGAAAAAAAATCATTCATTATTTCAGTGCGTAAGGGTGGAATTAATGCAGATCTTTCATACTGTAGGCCAACTGCCATTTTATCTCCCCTGTCAGAAATATTAGAAAAATGGATTCACATGCAGCTTCTCAGCTATCTAATAGATAACGAGCTTATGTTTTCAACCCAACATGCCTTTTGTCCTCATCACAGCACAACTACTGCTTTGTTGAATTTTGTTAACTCTGTTCAACAACCATCGTAATGCTGAAAGCCTAGTCTCCACCATCTTCCTAGACCTATCAGAAGCGTTTGATACATTGTCCTACCAGAAACCCGTATATAAACTCTCATCCTTGAGACTTACCAGCTTTTGACTGCAATGGTTCCATAGCTACAGCTCAAACAGAGCACAAGCAGGGAAATTAAAAAAAAATTATTTCTCCACTTTCCTGCTAGTAACTATTAGTGTCCCACAAGAATCTATACTAGACCCCATACTTTTTCTCCACACTACTACAAAAATGCTACCCTACTTCATCACACTGATGACTCAGCCCTAATCTTCTCTGCCAAATCTCTCTCCAAGACATTACACAACAATCCTACTTATTGGTTGAAAAACTGCCAAATAATTCACAATTTCTAATATACCCCAAAAAACTAAATTACTGCTCTTTACCCCAAAACACATCTGCACCAAAAAGCTGTTCACTATCTTCTCTGCCAACAACGTCGAGCAAGTAAACCTCACAATGTGTTTTCACAGATGACTAGTTGAAATTCGAGCACCATGGTTAAAAAAAATCATAAAAAAACCCTACATAACATTATACAGAGTAAAAACCTACCTCACTGACATTAGCCAGAAGATGTATAGCCTCAACTGTCTCCCTGCTCTCTCCTCTGTGCTGCCCCAAGCTTCACTAACCTTCAGATCTCACAACTGTCCAGACTTGAGTAGTGTTACAAAACAATAGCCAAATGTGCAGTGTACTATAACAGTAGAACACACCATTGCCCAGTCTTCAGAGAATTTAACTGATTAGAACTGTCATATCACCTAGATCTTTGTCAACTGTATACAATACACAGACTTCTCTATAAGCCAGAAAATCGTCCAGCACTTAACTTAACACAACATTACTCCCCGATATAATGTTACACTCCAGATAAAAAACACAAATCACTCTAACCACATCAACTAATAGTGCAGGTAACTCGATTCAAATAATGCAGATAAACTATGAAACCACATCCCACAACATCCGAAATCCATTCGGAATGCAAAGTCATTTAAAATGCAACTAAAACTTCACTTAAAAGATCAATAGATTTGCTCCTGTATATCTCCAGATTAAATTCCACTGCTGTTTTCAGCTCTCCATATCATCAAGCTATTTCTTTTCATTCAGAATCATGTGCCTCATAGCCAGTCTTAACCAGTACCTGAAGAGTTTTACTATCCTCTCCCAACCATATGCATAGTTAGTTCTGATATAAACTTTATGATAGCCATACATTTAGTTGTCTCTTAATCAGCTTTACACCCCACCTCTTAACTACAGTATTAACATTATCTTCCCTACCTTGTTCCTTCCCTCAGGTCCATTTCTTTGAATTTCTAAGCGTGAATCAAGATCTGTTATTTATTTGACAAACTGTTTAATAAACCTCTTCAAATGGTCAATGTTGAACATCTACTAATGCGTGATTATCTTTTATAGTGTAACAGTTGCCTTTATTTCATATGAATATAACCTAATTAGTAAATGTATGTATAATTGTGAATATGTATTACTTAATGTCTGTACATGTATATTGCTGAATGTCTGCTTAAAAGTGTTTGTAATATGTTGGAACTTTTCTCCCTGCACCTCCAATGAAAAGGGTATATTGACTAAACCTATTCAGACAAACCTTGTAAACAAAAGGGAAAAAAAATCAAAATATGAGATTATTTGGATTAGAACATGTGAAATTACTAGCAAGAAACCAGACAGAATTTACATATTATTCTTAAAGGTACAATAACAGGGCTAGATTAGATAGAAACTATATTTCACAGGAGCATGGGGTTTTAATTGACAGTTGTAAAATGCATCCAATTACTATTTCTGACCATTCACCAATAAAAACTAAGATAAAGACGCAGGGTCATCAAGTAAAATGAGACACTGGCACTTTCAACCTTACCTGTTATAAAGAGAGGATTTTAAGGAATTCATAGTGAAAAATGATACAAAAGTTGCTAGGGAATGAATAGATTTCTATACAAGGGATAGCTGAGGAATGAGATAAAATGAAATTGAATTGTAAATGTATTGTAGAAATGAGAGGGGAAAGAGATCTGAGAAAGAAGTTTTAGGAATTATTTAGAAAGATTATAGAAGGTTAAATTAATGCAGGTGAAAGGGAATCTTACAAAAAGAATAAGTGGAGCAAGTGTTGATTGCTAAATAAAAAAATAATAGACTTTGTATTTGAGAGCATTTGGATAATATGCATAAGTTTAGAAAGGTCACTGTTAAGCAAGTGTATTTTGATAACTCCAGAGCATGAAAACTATTAGCACAACAAATTAAGCAAGAGAAAATAAAAAGGGGTGTTGCTAAGCTTAGATAGCATGTCACTAGAAAAATAACCAGAGATTATTTTAGCGGTATTAGAGGTATGTTATAAATTCTATTAAAATCTGTTCAGAGAAGAGGTATGGGATAGCCAACTAAAGACAGAAATTGAAACATTTGTGGAAGACAAGTATGCCAGTGTTAGAGGGAGATGTACAGGTCAAGAATTAATAGCTAAGATGGGAGAGGAGGAGATAAAAATGGTGATGTATAATCAGTCAACAGGGAAGTTTCCAGGGGCAGATGGCTTTGCTATAGAAATTTGGAAGTTATGTGGGAAAAAGTGAGTTTTGCTTAACAATATTTTAAAAGGAGGAATAGTACTAGCATCTTAGAAGACAAATGTGGTGACTGTACTACTCAGAGGGCAAAGACCCTTTAAATCCAACTTCATATAGACCGGTTTCAATTTGGAACCAGTATTGTAAAGCAGTTAAGTTTGTGTTAGCTAAGAGAGTGACAACAGTGTTGCCAAACTGATAGATATGCATCAATATGGTTTTGTGGAGGGAGACAGCCATTAACAGAACAATGATGATTCCAAGGGAAGCAGAGTGTAAGAAGACCCCATCATTGTTGGTGGGTCTTGATGCAGAGAGGGCATTTGATAGAGTTAGTTGAGTAAGGAAATGACAGCATTTGTTTCCTGATGGAATAATGGGGTTGATTAGTAAGATATATGAAGATTCAGAGGCAAGAATCAAGATGGGAGCGTTCCTCTCTGATGAGCTGGGTTTTAAAAGGGGTGTCCTCTTTCTCCATTGTTATTTGGATTATACGTAGAGCCATTGGCAAAGAAAATAAGGCACTCACAAATTTAGGGGTATAACTGGTATGGCAGCCAAGAAAAATTAGCCTTATTTGCAGATGGTATTATTTTTATTTGATAAATTCAGAAAAAGATATATCAGTGTTGTGGAACATTTTGAGATATTCAAGTTTTTTTCAATATATAAAAGTAATAAAGATAAAACTAAGGCTATAGTAGTAAACTATGTTCCAGTACATGAATTATTGCAGCAATATATATATTTATGAGAACATAATAAGATGAAATATTTAGGTATTTGGATAAAAAAGGATTCTATTATATGGGAATAGAGTAAACAAAAGATAATACAAAAAGTGAGAAGTTGGAAGCTCTTAACAATGGATATGGATAGTAAGGTATAATCAGTGAAAATGTATTTAGTCCCTTTAGTATCTGTACCGGTCAGGCATATTTTCTTCAGAGGAGAAGCTATGAGCAAATAAAGAGTGGAACACATTTATTTGGGAGAAAGAAAGTTATATGGGATAAATTGTTTCTTCTCAGATAACAAGGTGGTTTAGGATAACCAGATGTGGATGGATTTATTAGCGCTACACAGTTGAGGCTCATATACATACACAAGCAGAAGAATACATATCAGAATGGAAAGAAATGATGTTGAAATAGGGAGGGAGTTTGCAAAATAAGAAAAGAATAGGATTTTAGATGTGGGCACTTAAGGAGAACAGTCATGCAGAATATTATATGTACAAAGTAGCGGAAAATATTTTGAGAATTTAGCCAACACGGGAAAGGAGAAAAGAGCCTTTACTTTTAGAGATGACTGTGTATTTAGGGGCACAGAAAATAATTAAGAAAGAACTTGAATTTATTCACAAAAATTAGCAAAAGAACTAAGGAATTGGGAGCAAACAACTAGATTTTCAACTTTACTTCTAGCTGATAAAAATATGCCTGGCCAATGTGCAGGACCAGTGGTACTAAAAACACTTTCACTTCCTGTTTCTTATTGTTTATTACCATGGTCATTAATTTCCAGATTGTTCACTTGGTCTGTTCCCCATATGTCTTTATCTGTAACAAAAGAATTCTTTTTAATTGATGGGCATGAAAAGATCTCCCCCAGGATTCACGAAGCCTCCGTGTAAGAGTTATAACTCTTACACGGAGGCTGCAGTTAAACTGAGTGATGTCAGCATGCTCTGCATATTCATGAGAGCATGCTGAATCACACCTAAGTCGAACACGGCCGTGTAAGACAGTAGGGGGCGTGTCCGTAGGCTGAGCCCTGCAAGCGGACACGCCCCAGAAGTTTAAAAGTGCCCAAAGTACACACCCACAACAGAGTCCACGGAAATGTGAATAAACACAACACAACACATGCCCCTACAGACTATTAAACATAAAAGAAATATAAATGTACATGTCATATTTTTTTTAAATTGTAAAGATGTTTAACCGTGAGTGCGCTGCTTATGCTGGCGTGCCCGTAGCGCAGCTACAGTTAGCAGTCAGTGGGAAAGCATATAAGAACTACATATGCAAAATAAGCCAGGAAGCAATAGCGAAGCGGTAGAGATGCCGGCTGCAGAGCAGGCATTCATGGTTCGAGCCCCCACAACACAAAATTTTTTTTTTCCCAAAATAAGCAGGAAACAAGTCCCTGACACATATATGTACACATAAAACCAGAATATATGTAAAATGCAATGTAATAGCCTATTTATATTGAATAAATGTGAGCTAAGAAATGAATATAAACTGCCAGATATGCCCATAGCTGAGCTACAGTTCAACAGAGTGAGGTTATGTGCCCGTAGATAAGCATAGGTTTAACTGGTGCAAAATGAGTGCCCGTAGCCGAGCAGTGGTTTACCACGCTAAATATATGTGCCCCTAATTGCGCTAAGCGGCATATGCGTGCCAATAGCCAAATCAGTGTTAAACCGGCATTTCGCTTATGCGGAGCTGCGCATCGCAAACGAAAGCTAACCGACGGGCAACGGTGAGCAAGCCGTATCCAAAATGCCTTTACACAGACACACCCCTCAACATGTCTAGACAGTCATGAAAAATAAAAAGCAGTGGCCAGGTTCGAACCCAGGATACTATACACCATAGTCAAGGTACAGAACCACTAAGCCATGACAGCAGTTCCTAGAAATGCAATATTAGCTCATATATAGGAATGAATACAAACTACAGCATGACAATGCAGGTTTACTGAAGTTGATACAATTCCAAACTGGCCAATCACAGATATGTGTGGGAAAAACGGACTATATAAGCCCCATAGGCGGGAATACACAGCATAAACGATTGTAGAACAGACCTGCAGTTAGAATGTCCTGGCTCCTAGTCCACAACCATGAGGCCCAACTCATGCAGGGCCAGGTCCTTTGGGGAGCGTACAAGGCTGAGGCGTGGGACCAGTTGGCTCATGAACTCACCAGTGCCACAGGAATTCCTAGGACAGGTGAGCAGGTCCGTCACCACCATGCTGACCTGAAGAGACGTAAGCAGGACCAACTGAACCGTTGGATCCAGGAGGCCCGGCAATCACCCAACGCCCCACCACTGAGTAAGTATAAATTAATTATGTTTGTAGAAAGTTAAACTACCTGAAATCATGGAGATGTGTATTCCAATATTACTTCATTTATATTACAGCTGCAGGTGTCCGTTCTGCGAACCGCAGAGCCTATGCTGATAGGCTGGTGCGGTTGCGCCACCAGGCAGGTCAGTAATCCACTACTAGTAACTGTAAAGATATATAAATGTATGACAGTCAGCATAAGAGTGCAGTGTAGCCAGGAAGGAATTAAATCTGCAACTCACAGAGTGTGAAAGTGTATGCAAGTATTGCCTGATTACAACAGTTCCCAGCCTGTAAGTTGAAACTAATCATGAGACTGTCCAACACATATTTTGAAATAAAACTGCCCTGCCTGTAAGAAAATAGTACACAACCTGCAGCAGCAGGTAAAGTATAGCTGCAGAAGAGGATGAAATCACATGTGTGAAATATATTCCTGTGGAAATACTGAAACATGACAGAAGTGAGAGTGCTGGAAAGAACTGTAATAATTTCTGTTAAAACATGTCAATAAAGCCTAGAAGTACCAGTCTGAATAGTAACATGAAAGCAAGTGAGAGAGTGTGAGAAAGTGTCAGGAATACAGCACTACAGTAGTAATAACCCCTGAATAAACTATACTGCAGTCAGGACATAATTAAATGCATGTGAGACCCAGAACCAAACAGAAACATCTGTTCAAAGTGTTGCTGCATGTGGAATGTGTACACCAAAATCTGGATATGTTGCTCCCAGTCTGAAATATGCAGATAGGATGACTGTCTGATATACCAAACATCCACACCTGTCTACAGTTATAGAAAGCACAGTTAACAGGATGATGTATCTGCACAAACTTCAATATGAATCGTGTATGAACAGCAATAAAATGTAGAGTTATGTTGCAGTAACAGTCCCATCTGCAAGGTTAAGTAGTTAACATATAGGACACTGTAGTTAGAACAGTAGTGTGTATATAACTGTAGCTATTAGAAATGTACAGCATATGTGGTTGTATTCGAAGGTGTTAATAATATGTTTGATTTACCCCACCCTCTAACCATCTATAATCCATTCCACGGGAAAATGGTATGTGCAATCACAATTACCACCCTGGACATCTGTCCTGTTGGGTCATATATATTTGCATGTCTGTTGATGCATCCGCCCGCTCATACATCCACACCTGATGGCCTGTTGCCATCAATCAACCCTGCATGTTGTTGGACTGTGTATTACTGTTCAAATTATGCATGTGCTATGCACGCTGTTCAATGGTGTGAATAACTGGGTGTGTGGTTAATGGGAATACTAATGCATGCTGTTACAACTAACTGTGAATGGTATTTATATGTCACTAACCCAAACTGTCATGACATAATGCAAAACATAGAACGACAGGGAAGGCGGGTTCCGGCGGACCCACCTCTCCCACCTCAGCTGGCGAGTGCACCTGCCACTAGTGCCCAGTCCGGACCCTCCTCCGGTGGCCCTGTGCCACCTGCGGGTGGAAGCGCTGCAGGGGACGGGGCTCACCCCCCCCTCTGCAAGTGTGGCCGGAGGAGATCCACCACTCACCCTCCGTAGCGTCCGGACTGTGGTGCGTAGGGAGATTCGGGACTCTGTCCTTGAGCCCCTACGCCAGCTCGAGGCACGGGTGGCGCAACTAACGGGCTTGCCTGTTGCCCCACCTACACAGCCCCCAGCACAGCCCCATTCTGGGCAGTGAAGGAACAGTGGCAACTGCCTATGGGTGGGGATATCAGTTCCACTGTTGCCATCTGTGGGCTCATGGGCTCTGGACATCCCAACCTCCGTCCCGTCAATTGTGTAACCCCCACACGTGTCATACACGCCCCTGTATGCGTCTTGTTTGTCTTGTCTGTTAACCTACCCAACCTACCTCCCCAGCTGTACCGACTACCTTCACCTGACATACCACTCTCACCTGAAAAAAAAAAAAAAAAGGGCACTCTGTACCCACAAAAATATTACGCCCCATACATAGCTGCCCATTCCGCACACATGTCTACTGGACATGGAACCCATCAATTCCAATTGGCTGTACAACAGGTATTATTGTTGTCCTGACACCTCTCTCAGGGGTGGAAGGTTTCAAATGTCACACCAAATTACATACATATGCACAGCTGTTGCTGCTGATGAAATGGGCAGCTATGGGCCTTACCTACATCCCTCCTGCACATCCCAAGCTTGTTTCCCTACTGTCTTACCCTCTTTGTGACCCCTTTTTCACCACTTTCCTGTCTCCCCGTTTTCTTTTCTTTCAAAGAAAATAGCTCGGGTGTGCGCAAGTAAGCACGCTTAAGCGGTTGTAAGCGGGTGTGCGCTTTGCGGAGCTAACCGCCAGTGCGCGCGTGAGCTCCAAGCAAACCAGCGCTAACCCGGTTACAACTGCTTAAAAGTGCCTTAGGCACTTTGATTGACAGGTCCTGTACTCAGTTCCAAAGAAAAATAAAATCCCACTGTGAGTCCCGAACCCAGGACCTTGGCAACTATAGTCTGCATGACTTACCACTAAGCCATGACTCTGATATAGAAACACTGTGCTAAAGTAAATATATCATTTAACAGTAGGAATGAATGTAAAGGGAATATAGATGTGTAGTACACAAAGCATGACATTTAGAATCACAAACAAAACTGGTGGATTTCCATAATAGTAGTGTGTGAACAGAAACAGCCATGCTAGTTGGAAGCTAGTAGGTAATAATGTCACCATAGCACCTTGCAAGACACACACATACTCATAGCAGGATAAGCACTGCCCATACCCCACAACCTCCTACAGGAACACATCCGGACCAAGTAATAGAATATGTGGAGCAAAGGCCCAAAACCAGGGACACATTACAAATAAAGTTACAACAAATGCAGACAGTTCAGAAAGTAACAGGGTCTACACCTTGTGGGATGTTTGGAAGGGTATGCAGTCTGGAACTTGAATGTTCGTCACCATATTCTGACTTGAGCCCAGACTGACTTGCCAGATAAAGGTGTGCATGAGATAATGACTAAATTATGAGGCAGAAATGTGGACAGCCTGCAAATATCTGTACACATGACGGGTCCAACACCACCATATTCGAATAGTTAAGAACCCAGACATAGCAACAGTGAATGTCTTACAGGGATGCCCCACAGACCCCATGTGAAATGTACAAACAGTAGGCAGAAAGGTGTAACCCATGCAATGGTAACTATGGAGTCCGGAAAGTATTCACCACTGCATGGCAGAAAAAGTGTAGTAATACATATGCTCATGCTAACCCACAGTCACAACTGCAGCATACCAGACATGTTAATGGGTGTACCCCACTGATATGTACCATTCCATGAGGCACATAACTGATGAACCTGAAAGCCTCTAGGGCCTGCTCAGCAGCATACTCACATACCCTAATAGATGTCAAGGCCCACACCATGGACAGACCACACTGCATGCTGTAACACCCTAGCAGATATAGCAAGCATTCCAGGGTGTGAATGTACATGGAAAATAGGAAAGCTACAGCAGCACACTACAGTCAAGACACCTAGCAGGCACACCAGTACTGACAGTAAAGGGCAACTGTTGAAGCCTTAGCAACAGAGTGCAAGCAAAGGTGAAAGGAAAGCACACACACACACACACACACACACACACACACACATTAACAATAGTAGTAGTTGTAGTTGTTAGTGTACATACACAGTCAGTACAGGAAACTGGAGAAATGAATGGAGGAATGTTAATCCACAACCCACCGAGAAAATTAGAGATACCAACCTTTACACTCACAGAATGTTGTCCACAGCATAACAGCATGGTCCCTGCCCTTAACATCTGAAAGAGCTACGCCTATTTCACACACCCTTTTATAGCACAGTTCTGAAATCACAGTGAGAACTGCAATCAGTACACAACAGGCTGCATGCAATTAGCAAATGCTGGCTAACAATTGGTGCAGAGGCCATCACATGGGCATATGCAGATACCTACAAATGTATGCTGTACTCCATGTCCACGCATGCAATACTTTCATTGCACCCTGAGAGAGAAAGAGAGACAGAGAGACAGAGAGAGAGAGAGAGAGATAGATATATAGATATAGAGATATAGAGAGGACTACACTGCAACTCAGCAGACGGAAAGGAATCCCTCAGCAACAGCTACCTAGAAGCTGACAACTGTGAAGTGGAGCAGCAGGAAAGAGAGCCAGACAGTAGCAGAAGCAGCTGGGACAAACACAGGTACTGTAAAGTAATACTATAAAGGTGTACATACTGTGAACCCTCCATATGTGCCATTGCTCTGTATCCATATGTATATGAAGATGTGTAAAGGGCAGGAGATATACAGCACCTATCAGTGAAGGCTGTACATACATTTGTATGTGTGAGCATCTATGTGCACATATAAATGTTGTTTGATTGTAGGTTGTACTGCCATGTACAAATTAGGTTACACAGCTATGTATGTTTAGCAGTATGTTAGTGTGTGTATACAGTAAGGTAGACAAATGTGCTGATATACCTGTCTAACATATGGCTATGTATGTATGTCAACATATGTATGTGTATATATATATATATATATATGTATATATATACATATGATATGCATATATGTATACATACATAGAGAGAGAGATGTAGGACTACATAGACAGATGTCGATAGAATATTGTAGCAACATATCTATGTAATGCACACATGCAGAGATAGATATATGTAGATACATATACATAGACAGACTGATCTGACCACCTAGAGGTATGATTGTATATGATGACCTGCAACACAGCCTGTCCCCCCCCCCCCGTCGGCCACACCCCCTCTGCACCCCCCCCTCCACATCTACAGCAGAATATGTACATCAATATATATATATGTGCAAATGTATACAGACATATTTACACATATATATATATATCTATATACATATAGACATATCTTAATACATATATATATCTATAGAGAGAGAGAGAGAGAGAGATGTATATAGAGTCTGAGTGAGGCACATGTGTACAGATGTATTGCAACAGGTGCCTGGTGACAAAGGCACGGAGTGAACACCAGTGTCAACCCGAGTAACATACCACATTCCAGATCACCTACACCAGTAACCACCATATATGTGAGTGTCCGCCCACCACTGCATGTGTCAGGGGTGGGCAGGGTGAGACATGTGTACAATAGTCGCCCCAATGATAGTCACAGTGGCACACCATCCCTGGAATAGCTGCACATGGTATGTGTCCGCAGACATGGTGAGTCAGGCATGGACATGTAGGTCGGTGTACCCCCCACAGCACATAATGGATGCCATGGTATGGACCTCACATGACAGCAACAGATATGGAGAAGGACACAGTGACATGTACAACACTGTGACAATGCACCCAAACACAGTACCAATGCACAGTGACTGACAACACCACAGAGTACACATATGCTAACCACGTAGAGGTTACCACCCCCAGATGCACATATGGAGGTCACACCCATGACAGATGTCCAACAACCATTGTAACACCACCCACCATCCACAACCTAAATGTCTGCTGTGTGTCGTCTGTGACACTGCAATAGTGTGCACATGTGTAGGTACGGGTTCCAACTCACAGATAGGATACACCCTGCAACAAACCACACAGTGTTAAGTAGCGAGACTCCCCATGTGTACATGTCACACATACCCCTGCTGAATGTTAGTCAGATAGGTAATATGCCATATGAGTCACCCTGTGTGACTGTGTGACGGCAGCAGGTACCATCACACCACATGTGTCACAATGGTCAGGTTAGCAGAACAGTACGCTGCTGTAGACACAGGGGCATTAGCATATTGTATAGTATTGTATTACAATGTCATGTATTGTGTTGTGTTGTATTGGTATGGTGAGGTGCCCCCTTCATGGAGTGGAACCACTGGTGCTGTGCGCCAGTGTACGGGTACATACCCTGTAGTCAAGGTAGTGTAACATAGCACTTCTATATGTGTGTTTAGCTCCTGTCAGAGGTTATGTAGCATGCAACTGGGGATACCAGCAGGTCCCATCCATGTCGTGTATTCTGCTGACCTGGGGTGTCTCTCACCTGGACATCTGTGATGACTTGTAGGTTAGGGTCAGCTGGGATAACTATGCCTTATTACAGGGGAGAGGGCGGGTGACACCTGCACTGAACCTGTCCGCCACAATGTTGTCTAGCTGTGGTGTCAGTGAAATATGTGTTGTGTGCTACCTATGGGCATAGAGGATGGCTCCTGACCAGGTCGCTAACATAACTCAGGTAGGCCTCCTGGTCATCTGTAGTGTCACGCTTGACGCCCACTCAACATTGCCCATGTAGTCAGTATGATGGGAAATAGATCCTTACCAGTGCTGCTCAGACATGCCCTCCCTTCAGTGACTGATGCTCTGTCTTGCAGTAGCTTACATCGACTGTAATACAATCTGTCTATGGCTGGGGTCCGCCAGACAGGATGCTGTCCCTTTGTGGATAGTGTCTTGGCCATATATGTGAATGCATGAGCCATGCATTCTTGGAGATGTCTGTAGAAAGCAATTGTGTAGGGGTCAGCATTGTGGGTTGTCTCTGCCACTGGCCCAGTGGGCTGTAAGGATACCATATCACTGTTACAAAGTGTAATGTCTGTATCTGTAATGTTGTGCACTGTAGCCATCTGTGCTGGTTGTGGAGGTGGGATATGTATATCCAGGGCAAGCAGGGTGTGGTCAGCCCACAGTACTCGCCGATGTACGCCATACAGTACCTAGATACAAACCCCAGAGTGAGGAGGTGCTCCTGACCTGGATTGGTGTTCTGACTGCTGGTGTTTGGTAGTATGTCGTACGGAGCCTGGCAGGTACTGTTGCACAGTTGCTGGCCGAGCACTGATACCTGGCCATCTACATGTGTATCCACCAATAGACAGACAGATGCTACATATGTGAGATATGTGGTATCATAACAGTCAAGTAGCATGTGTAGTATGTGTGCCAATGTCAGCTGACATATATTGCTGATACCAGGTTATCTTCTTTCTCAGGTACATGGCCCACCCAAGGCATCCCACCTACTCCGCGGCTGAGGATGAGGAGATACACCAGAGCCTGGTGCGGGACTATGCAGCACTCTTTTCCCGCACCAGCCAGAATCAGCAGGTGAGGGCTGCACTGTGGCAGGACCTTGTCCGTCGGGTAAATGATATAGGCATGCATAATAGGACATATGAGCAGGTACGACATCACTGCAGTGATTTGATTAGACATGTCCGTCAGCGTCGCCAGATATCCACAGGCAACAGGTCGCCACAGGTGGTGGGTGGCTACACATCCCCCACTCACCAGACTGGAGGGACTACTCCTGAGTGTAGTGGCTCCAGTCCACCTGCAACAACAGCAGCAGCACACATGCATCATGATGGAGGCTGGAGCCACACAGCAGCAGGACAGTGAACGTGCAGGTAATATGTCATATGTGTAGTTGACTGTTGTGTATACTGGTAGTTAATGCATGTGTGTGGTGTGCATACCTCTCAACTGTACAGATTTTTGCAGAATGCCCAGATTTTTGCCTCATATTTTTGGTCTTTTTTTCATAAAATTGTGGTTTTCTGGCAAATTAGAGGCAAATCATTAAAGATTGAAGTTAGAAAATAATTACAGACAATTGAGTTTCAGACTTCATACCCTACCGAAAATTCATGCTAATGCAAAATCTGTTATTCTATCAACTTTCCAAGTTCGTAAGAGCAATATTTAAAAATTGACCCTATATTTGGGCCTTTATCCCACTTTTATTTATGCCTTTGTCCAGATTTCTTGCTCTAAGAGGTTGAGAGGTATGGTGGTGTGTCCTTGGTTCGTAGCTGCCACCATAGTATTTAATGTGCAAGCGTGATATCCTCAATATTAGCTGCAGACCTGTGAAAGGCGACTGTTGTACTCCTGACCTGTATCATACTCAGTAACATTGGCACAGTTGTGCCCACTAACATTAGTTTCCTCATGTCTGCAGGACCCTCTGGTATCACTGCATTGCAGCCTATCCATGCTGGTGAGTGTCTATTTACAATACCTGTAAAAGTGTTGATAGTAATAGTACTATTTGGCACACTTAGTAGTGCTCTTTGTATGCATGTAGGTGTGTCTGTGTCTGTGTGTCAATATCACGCATACTGAGTACTGTACAATTGTGTGAAACTGTGTGCATGTGTGCACCTGTGCATGTGTGCACGTGTGCATGTGTGCATGTGTGCACCTGTGCATGTGTGCACCTGTGCATGTGTGCACCTGTGCATGTGTGCATGTGTGCATGTGTGCATATGTGCATGTGTGCACCTGTGCATGTGTGCACCTGTGCATGTGTGCATGTGTGCACGTGTGCATGTGTGCATGTGTGCATGTGTGCATGTGTGCACCTGTGCATGTGTGCATGTGTGCATGTGTGCATGTGTGCACCTGTGCATGTGTGCATGTGTGCACGTGTGCATGTGTGCACCTGTGCATGTGTGCATGTGTGCACCTGTGCATGTGTGCACGCAGTGCACCTGTGCATGTGTGCATGTGTGCATGTGTGCATCGCTGGTAATGTGTAGACATTGTAAACTGTGTTTCCTGTTTCCTTCCCACAGGTTCTGTTGCTGCTCTGGTGTCATCTAGCAGGAACCTGAGTCAGGTGCCGTGGGTACTGATAATGATGACATTGGTGTAATGGCACAGGAAGGTATGCCAGGGTCCGCCATTGGTCAGCCAATTGACAGTACACAGCTGTCGACCCCATCAATGCGCACAGTTATCCTGCCAATACACCCCTTGTCACCACTGTCCCTAGGTGATGGACAGCATGCAGTGGGCATTGACCAGGGTAATGTGGTATCTGCGGCACATGCTTCCCCACACAGCAGCCATGGGCATGGCCCAGAGATGGTACCACACAGACAGATGTCCAGAGGTTCTCGTGGGAGCATCCATGGGCGTACTGCCCCTGGCAGACGTGCCCACAGAGGTCTTACAAACTCAGCTATGTTTCGGACTGTCATGCAGGCACAGTCACGTATGGAACGGTACACCAGACAGGGTCTGAGGGAGCTGGCAGCATGTCGCACAGCCATGACTGACAGTATGCGTGACATTGCGGCCGCCATCCGTGATTTCACCGATGTCGTAGACAGACGTTGTGGGGACATATTACACCGGATCCACAACTACATGTCCATGAGCTAGGGTGATGGTGGGCGGTTGAGGCGTCGACGTGGCAGATGCCAGCAACAGCAGCAGCTGGCAGTCGGCGCGGACAACAGGGCCGCGGCCGCCCCCGTAGTGCCAGCAGCAGCCCCAGCAATGCTGGGTCTGTGCTGTCATCAGACCGCCCCAGGAGACCACGTGCACGTGGCTCTGGCCAGGCCCGACAGGGATCTGTGTCCAGTCAACGAACACCTGCTTCTGATGACAGTACCCAGTCTGGGTTGGTACCGGATACGGTCCGTAGCACCCCTGCAAGGCACAGGTACTGTGTCCGTGGCCAGAGACACTGATCTGTATGACCTGGCAGGTACAGTCTGTGGCTGTCCACAAACACCAGTATATGGCAGCCATGAGGTGGAACTGTGTGCATCCATACACACATGCAAAATAACAACACCTAGGGCTACTGCATACACGCACACACTGCATCAACATTGCCCCACCTTCTACTGCTGTCCCTCACCAACACACATACATGTCAATTGGTGGTATGGGTGGCTGACCCAGGCATACCAAGTTCACACCCTGTGCATATGATGAAACTGTGCCACCTCCTGCATTCTGTAACAACTGTGCAGGTACAGGTTAACATGTTGCTGATGCACAGGGTGACCACATAGATGTGTAGTAATAGTATCATGTTGTTAACAGTACTGTGTGCTGAATTAATTGTGGGTATATCACAGCATGCCTGATGCAGTATTTGTGTGATTGTCATGTCCTGTTGTCTACACCCATGGTAAGTACCATAGGGTATCATCTGCACATGTTGGCATACTGGTGGTAATGATGTCAACAGCAGGCTACATACATAGGTAGCACAGGGGATGGGTAATGAATGTAGTAATACACAATGATGGACATGTAAATTGGAAGTGGCATGTTGCCCACACTAGACTCTGCAATGCAGATGTGTGAGGATGTTGATATGTGTGCAGAACTACACAACTGGTACAGGACACACAGGAGCACACTAGCACTGCATGCACACATCTCATACCATGCTAGACAACACCAACACACATAACCAACTGTCACAAGAGGGAGAGTCCCCATATATGTCAGGGATACTGTGGTGGCAGGCCAGGGAGCATACATCCTACTAAGTATGGCACCACTGAGAGAAGGCTCGGTGTCTGTTATTTGACATGTGTATTACTGCAGGTATGGGCACATGGGTTTCTATCCAGTTATTGTACATCCTGACAGTACATGCATGTTCCGTACAATTGTGTGCACTGAGACTGGACCCTAGCCATCTGACCAGTGTATTTCCATGTACATGTGCATAGCGCCTGCATATTTGCAGTGTTACCTTATGGAACTGGTACAGCTTGTTTGTTGTACAATGGACTACATGGAGCCCTGTTCACTGTACCTTTGTTTGCATGCATGTTTGCTTGCAATTACCCTGGAATACCAATCACACCTGCAATGCATAGTTATAGAGCTTCTGTGGACTCCTAGTGCCATCTGCATAGCCTACTATATGTATGGCCATGTCCCACTTGACAGGTTGCCACTGTTTGACCTGTTCACATGTACATTGCCTGTGACACAGTGCATATGACCTGCCTGGCATGTGTCCACGTGAGCAGTCATATATGCTACTGCTAAGTAGTCACAGGCACTACACCTTCACACATTCATCTCCTGTTGAACTACCTGCTTTGCTAGGGACAGCCTGCACCTGTCACCCCTGGCCTATCAGATATTGGCAAAGCCTCTTGCTACCCCCATAGTGCCTATGTTAGGCAGGGCTCACATGACAAACCCACTTTCATAGGTATCACAAGGGATAAGACACTAAGAGTAATGCTACCCAACGCCAGATGTCTAAACCTCCAGATGCATGCACTCAAAACACTCCTTGGCATGGGAAACATCGATATCTGTGCAGTAACAGATGCCTGGTTCAGGGCTACTGAGAGCACACCAGCACTACCGGTGTAACCCGTTGATTTCTTTGCTACAGTCACCAAGGCGATTGCCGAGGGGTAGGTGGTTCACAGAGCCTACCTGGACCTTGCAAACGCCTTCGCAACAATACCCCACTTGGGCATTCTAGGGAAGCTCACCAGCTGAAATATAAGCCCCTATGTCACTAGATGGATTGCACAGTGGCTCAAGAACAGAACCCACATGGTTAGCATTGCTGGAGCCATGCCAGACCCCATAACAGTTACAGGTTGTGTCCCAGAAGGCTCAGTCCTGGGACCCTCTTGTTTGGTACATATTTATTGGAGGTACAGGCCAACACGGATGAACTGTGGCTGTCCAAATATGCAGATGACTGCAAACTGGACACCATAATCGACTCCCCAGCTGACACAAGCATCTTCCAAAGGGGCATCATAGCAACAGACAACTTGTGCCAGAGCTATGGCCGTCTGCTGAACAGTGTGTAGAAGGGGAATGTGCATCCTGTAGTCTGTTCACCTAGTTGCCAAAAGGGACATTGTCCTCACACACACTAACCCCCCTCAGCCAAAAACACACACTTGCCAATTGCAGGATTCAAAACCCTATCTGACTGTTATGACATGTGAGACGGGCGCATTAGCAGAGCACGCTATTTGCATTACTGGGGGTTTTCTCTTCCCCTGCTATACTTATAGAGTGCTGACATCATCAGTGTTTAGAAAAGGGAATGGGCATCCTGTAGTGTCTTATCCTATTTGCCAAAAGGGACACTTCCCTCACACACTAACCCCTCTCAGACAAACACACACACTTGCCATTCACAGGAATCAAACCCCTACCTAGCTATGTTATGACACTTGAGACAGACGCATTAGCAGAGCGCGCTATTCGCATTACTGGGAGGTTTCCTTTCTCCTGCTCTACTTATAGGGTGCTGACATCATCGGTGTTTAGAAAAGGGGATGGGCATCCTGTAGTCTGTTCACCTAGTTTCCAAAAGGGACATTTCTCTCACACACTAACCCACCTCAGACAAACACACACACTTGCCATTCACAGGAATCAAACCCCTACCTAGCTATGTTATGACACTTGAGACAGACGATTAGCAGAGCGCGCTATTCGCATTACTGGGAGGTTTCTTTTCTCCTGCTCTACTTATAGGGTGCTGACATCATCGGTGTTTAGAAAGGGGATGGGCATCCTGTAGTCTGTTCACCTAGTTTCCAAAGGGACATTTCCTCACACACTAACCCTCAGACAAACACACACACTTGTCATTCACAGGAATCAAACCCCTACCTAGCTATGTTATGACACTTGAGACAGACGATTAGCAGAGCGCTATTCGCATTACTGGGAGGTTTTTCTCCTGTTCTACTTATAGGGTGCTGACATCATCGGTGTTTAGAAAAGGGATGGGCATCCTGTAGTCTGTTCACCTAGTTTCCAAAAGGGACATTTCCCTCACACACTAAACCCCCTCAGACAAACACACACACTTGCCATTCACAGGAATCAAACCCCTACCTAGCTATGTTATGACACTTGAGACGGACGATTAGCAGAGCATGCTATTCGCATTACTGGGAGGTTTCCTTTCTCCTGCTCTACTTATAGGGTGCTGACATCATCGGTGTTTAGTAAAGGGGATGGGCATCCTGTAGTCTGTTCACCTAGTTGCCAAAAGGGACATTTCCCTCACACACTAACCCCTCTCAGACAAACACACACACTTGCCATTCACAGGATTCAAACCCATACCTAACTATGTTATGACACTTGAGACAGACGATTAGCAGAGCGCTATTCGCATTACTGGGAGGTTTCCTTTCTCCTGCTCTACTTATAGGGTGCTGACATCATCGGTGTTTAGAAAAGGGGATGGGCATCCTGTAGTCTGTTCACCTAGTTTCCAAAAGGGACATTTCCCTCACACACTAACCCCCCTCAGACAAACACACACTTGCCATTCACAGGAATCAAACCCCTACCTAGCTATGTTATGACACTTGAGACGGATGCATTAGCAGAGCGCGCTATTCGCATTACTGGGAAGTTTCCTTTCTCCTGCTCTACTTATAGGGTGCTGACATCATCGGTGTTTAGAAAGGGAATGTGCATCCTGTAGTGTCTTTTCCTATTTGCCAGAAGGGACATTTCCCTCACACAGACTTACACACACACCAACCTCACACACAGACACACACACACACACACACACACACACACACACTGAGCACTTGCAGGATTTGAACCCCTACCTAACTATGTAATGACACTTGAGACGGACACATTAGCAGAGCGCGCTATTCGGATTACTGGGAAGTTTCATTTCTCCTGTTGTACTTATAGGGTGCTGACATCATCTGTGTTTGGAAAGGGGAATGTGCATCCTGTGGGGAGGCAAACACCAAGCACACTATGGCTAAGCTGTCATTCCCTTGGGCAAACAGCCTAGTGTTGACCTCTACACCATTATGTTTAATTGTCAAATGCACATTATTTGTTGCTGATAGACTGTTTGCATATCTTTATTGCCATAGCATTCCCTGTTGGTATGAACAACCTCTGCATCTGTGGAAACTGTTTGCATATGGGAGGGATCCACTATATCACGTATGTCTCTGTAGTCATTTAACTGTGTGCACTGGGCAGACTGCTGTAATGTGGTTGGTTCCTGGCATAACACATAACAATACCAGATATGTGTGTCCCACTGCTAAACCAAGATTTGGACTAAGTGTGTGAGCATGCCCAGTTCAGCCTTCCCATGGCATGTTGTCAAAGTGTGTGAGCATGCCCAGTGTGATTATTCCATATGTTGGACTCTGCAGACCACCACATTTGTGGATGTGTGTGATCTTCACAAACTAAGTGTGTGAGCATGCCCAGTTCAGCCTTCCCATGGCATGTTGTCAAAGTGTGTGAGCATGCCCAGTGTGAGCATTCCATATGTTGGACTCTGCAGCCCACCACATTTGTGGATGTGTGTGAACTTAACAAACTATCACC
Organism: Protopterus annectens; assembly: GCF_019279795.1. NCBI lineage: Eukaryota > Metazoa > Chordata > Ceratodontiformes > Protopteridae > Protopterus > Protopterus annectens. The sequence continues at coordinate 1,109,817,365 of NC_056729.1, read as the reverse complement.
CGTTCATGGTTGTGGGTTGTGTGTTATGTTGTGTAGTTACTGTACAACTGCTTTGTGTGTGAACACAACAGGATTATACTGTGCCTGCAGTGTTTGCATGGGATACTTTGCATACAGTTGTCAACATCCTTTCACACTGACCTAACACTGTAGTACTGTATAGTGTACTGGCAGTACTTTGACTGTGGTGGACAGTAACCTGGGCTTTACTGCTATCACAGCTTTACATTTCGATAGTGGGCACAACAGCCTGGTTGGGGCCAGTTGTGTACATCTGACCATGTTGCATTCTGTTCAGATATGAACTACTTACACCAGGCTTGTCCAACATTGTTAGTGTATTCCACAACATAGGTGTACAATTGCAAACACTAGCGATGTGCCCTAGTCCATGTCTAATGCAAGTTGGAGAGTGTGTTTGTCCTTCAACACACATTTTTGCCATGACATATGTCATGGTTAGTATACTGTGCCTCTGTCTACCTGTGACATGACAGTGATACCCAGGATAAACCTACCATCTCCCGTCCACCCATCAGGATTCCTATTGAGGAAGATTGATAAGTGACTCTATAGGTAGCCTGTGCTGAGGGTTCACTCATGGGTGGGAGTGGCTTCTGTGTTATGGATCACACAGTACAGCTTGTCCTATGTAAGTCAGTGCTGGGGTTCAGGTCTGTCATGTGCATAGCTCACTGCCATTCAGATTGTACTATGTGCAGCATGTTTATTGATGCCAGCAACACAGGCAACACATGGCATCTGTGTAGGCTGATTGATACTCCTGATGAGGTACTGTTGGGGACTTTACAGTTGATGGAGGTGTCTGCTGAGGTACATCCCACAGGGGCTATTGTAGTCGATTGTACCACTGATGCAGGAGGACTGCAGAGCAACAATGACCTCCCCTTATGTAGATCTGACAGCCTTCATGATGAGGTGGGTATATGGTATGTTTCTGTAAACACTACGGCACATGTTTGTCCAATGCAGGATATCTATCACCCTGTGTCCCCAGGTCTCTCATTACATGTTAACTACATAATGGGTTACCACCTATGTGGTGATTGGTGGGCACTTACTGTATATCCACGGGGGTTGACTATACACGTTTCTGCACTTAGCTTGCTGACATAGCTATGGCACCAGTTGTCTGTTTCTATGTGGCCCTTTTGTGGGATGCATGTGTCAGCTGGTGGATCATATGTGGTGAGCGGTTTGTAGTCCTCTGCAAACATGTTAGGACACAGTCCTTCCATGTTTGCCTGTACCTATGGGACATATATACCAGACGAGGGAGATACCAGGACAAAGCCTTGTGGGATGCCAGTTATATCTGGTTTGTAGTCTGACATGGCTGAAGCATGTCTGACCATGTCTGTTCTGTCCTTGGTCTGGTTTGCAACCCCTCTACTGACATGTGGGTTTATATTTACGCTGGTGAGCCTATCTATACTGAACATGTAGGGTATTGTATAGAAGCCTTTGCAAGGTCCAGATACACTGTGTGGAGCACATTGCCCTCATCAATGACCTTAATGACTGTTTCAATTGAGTCCAACATGGTTAGGGGCAGGATCTGCACTTGAGGAGGCCACACTGGGTTGGGTCCGTGTCAGTAGGTCCCCAACATCCATATGTCTGTGGTACATGCTGCTCCTTTCCATAGCTGTGCAATCTGGGCTTCTCAGGATTCTGGGGTAGTACTGTTCAGTATCCATTCAGGCAACACCTTTGTTGAGAAGGACCACTGTTGTTGTACACTGCTCTTTGGGTACATATTCTGTGGTACGGCTGACATTGAGCAGTAGTGTGGTTTGGCATTCCATTCATCTTAGACTCCATGTTGCACTAAGCCCAGGTCACCATCTCATACCATTGCTGCTGTGTGTTTTGCTTTGGAGATGTTGTCTGTTACCTCAGCATCTGCTATGTCAGGGGCCAGCAGTCTGCTGGGATAGATATTCTGCATTCGTGGGGTGGGGGTTTGCACTGCACCTGTCGGGATGTATGTTGGCAATATGTGTGTGTGTTTGTGGTATTTGTGTGATTCAGGGCATATCTGTGAATTCACAACATGGCTCCTACCATCAGTTGTGTAAGCCTTGGGATTATCCTTCGTGTCCTGTACAATTTGTATCTACATAGGTTCATAGGTTCATACTAGGCTATCCACCCTGGGCATTTGTTAGCCTAGCCAGAGTGTGTGTGGCTTTTGAGACCCCTTGCTATGTGGATATTATGGCCATGTATTATTTGCTTAGCTGTGCCTCTGTCTGGACATGACACAGTGAAGACCCCCACTGTAACTCTACAATCATCCATCCACTTGGCAAGATTCCTGTTGAACAGTGTCAGTGAGGGGCTCTGCCTAAGATGGGGTGGGATTCTGGTCCAGGGTGTGTGGAGCCTCTGGATTATGTATCTGTCCCACCGGCACATCCTATTTCATTATTTGTTGAGGTTGACATCTCTCACTCTCGCAGCTCCAATGGATATGTGTTGTCTGGGGTGGAGCATGTCCATTACTCCTGTGTTCGGCATGGCCTCCTACAACAGGCATGCAATGCCTCTGTGTGGGCAGTCTGTGACTGGAGTCAGCTGGGGTGTCTACAGCCAGGCAGCATATGACATATATGTGTGACACTTTATCCTCTTGGTGAGGTACCTTTGCGGTCTTTCTAACTGCTGCAGGTGTCAGGTAAGGTAGATCCCATATGAGGCATTGTACTGGATTATGGGTGTGATTGGGATAAAGTATAGGGGCACAGTGACCTCTGTTGCCATAGATGTGACTCCTTTCCTGATACAGTGTCACATGTAGACAGTCTTCCTAGCCACATTGGCAATGTGGGTGTCACATAACAGGTTACTGTTCACTTGTGTCCCTTGGTCCCTGGTTACTCCTTCCATACATAATGGTTTACCACCTATGTGGTATTTCGTGGTACCTTGTTTGGTATTTGTTGGGACATTCGTACTGTCCAGTGTCTTCAGGACGGTTGGGGGGTTATTGTGTGAGAGTGCGGTCTGTAGCATGCTACAGACTGCACAGCAGTCTTGCCTACAGTTAGTTGCACATGGGTGAACTCCACTGCCTTGTGCATTGTCAGTTACCTGGACGTATGGGTGTCTGTGCTGCCTATGGTTACTCACCTCCTTTTATGTAGTGTTCCAGGTTTTGGGGCCATGACACATGGTACGTGGTATAACCTGGTAGTGCTGGTGTGCTGTCAGGAGCCTTGCAGCAGGTTTCTGTCACTGCACAGACATCGATGTTCTCTATTCTGGGATGGCCTCGAGCATGCATATTGGGGTGTACACATCTGGCATTGGTCAGCATTTCCCTTATGTTTCTTCCCACTTATGTTTTCTCGGGTGGTGGGTCAGTCTTTTCAGCCTTGCCTACACTAGGCTGTATGGAGGTGGCCAAGGCCTTATCCACTATTCAGACGCCCACGGGTAACAGGTGCAGGCCATCCCAAGGGCAGCTGCATGGCTTGTCAAGCATGACATCCCAAGCAGACAGACATTGGATCCCCTTGGAATGACACCAGTAAGTGTGCTACTTGCTATGACTGATCATTCCGTGTTTCTACTGTGGCATTATTCTTGGTAAGGGTAGGTTGCTGCAAACGGTGAGTGTCATACCAGCCTGACTACATAATTGGATAGCTCATCTGTGTCTCTGTCCATGTAGTCTAGGGCAGTACAGCTTGGTACATTCACACCAGCATGGACTATGACTGCATCATATTTCTATTTGTTTTGGAGTGACCTACATATTTCTGTTATGTGGCATATTGTGGCGGCCTACAGGCAGCTTACTGTATCCTTTCCTTGTTCAGTCTGCTGTGCGGGACAGCAGTGTGTCTGACTATGGAGTCACCTATTACAACTGTATCGGGCATGTTGTTTCTCCTTCTGGCCTGTGACTGTTTGGCACACCAGCTTTGTGTGCTATGTGTTGCATGTGCTATGTTTGGAGGCTGTTTCATTGGGTGTCTGCTTTAGTGGCCTCTGTTGGTGTGCTGTGTGTGTGATTTCTGCCTCCGGGAATGTATTTCTGTGTTTATGTGTTTGGTTTGCAGTTGTGATAGGTCTATGTGGGTATGTGTTTTTGGTGTGTTGTTACCTTCTCCTACTGACTTGTTTTGGGTGTACTGAGTTGGGGGAGCTCTGTCCGTTTGGATGGATGGTTGCATCTCTCACATATATTTGTATTTCTTGGGTGGAGTTGGTGGTTGTCTGTGTACTTGGGGCAGGTGTAACATTGCCTCAGGATTCACAGATTCCACTTGTTGTGCCTGGCCTTACTGGATTGCATGTGTGGACAGATTATATTGCCATACTACTGATCAGTAATTACGCCATTGTTCATGCTTGCTCTATCATGTAGTAGCTTCCTCATTCTCTTGCATGTTTTGGTTATGGCTGGTGTCCACCATGCCAGATTTAGGCACTGTGTCTTGTTTTAATTTGGGACTGCATAATCCAAGCATTCCTGGCAGTGTTCATGGAATGGCTGTCTTACAGGTTCTGAGGCGTGGCCCATATTTTGCACCTGCACGGACCTTTCATGGATTCCACATCAGTTTGAGGTGTGCAAATGATGCTTAGCACATGTTTTCCACTGTGATTTCCCGGACAGGGACTGTGGTCAGGATTTGTATATCCAGTGTGATTACTATATGGTCTGGTTTTACCAGTGAGCAATACACTTCTCATCTTGACATCCCGCACTCCATGTTGCTGATTATCACATCCAGTATGCTTGCCCCTCTTGTGGGTGTGGTACGTTGTTCCTGGGCCTTTTGGTTTGTGGATTCAATGACCTTTGTCCTACACTGTTGCAGCTGGTATAATGCTCCCAGTCTATGTGTCTGGGTATTTGCAGTCACCCAATATAATGTGGTTTGGAGGACTTGATATATTCATGTATTCCAGCATGGGCCCGATGCAGTTCCTGGTGTTGGGCCAGTACTCTGTAGCAGGCTATACACTGGGGGGCAGTTTTAGCCACTGTTACTTGAGCATGGCTAGTCCATGCTGCTTTTTGTGGTGGTACCAACATGGGGGTGTGGTTATCCTTGACAATTCTTGCTGGTCACCCTCCTTTGTAGCTTGTTCCAAGTGTTGAGGATGTACAGCACAGTATGAGGTGTAACCTGGTAGTGTTAGGGTGCTGTTGTGAGCCTTGCCTCAGATTTCTGTTACAGCACAGTTATCAACATTCTCCATACTGGGTGGTCTTAGACTGCATGCATCTTGCTGTTTGAACTTATCCCTTATCTTATTCTTATCCCTTCTGGTACCTATGGAGATAGGTTTGTGTTTTGAGCCTTACCTATTCAGGGCACACTGTGCGTGACAACAGCCTTTGCCAGTATCCATACGGCCTGCACTGATAGGTGCACGCCAGTCCTAGCAGGTGGTGCATCATGTCATGCTCAGCATGTCATCCCAGACTGGCACACAGTGGGTCCCCTTTGCCTAACTGCATTACTTCAGCAATTGTTGCACTTCATCATCTCGTTGTCCTGTTGTGGCATGCTGCTTGTTGAGGGTAGGATGTTAGTCGGCGTCCTCAGGTGTGCATATGGTACTTGGTGTTACATTACTTAACACATAGCATTCATGCCTCAGGTGGTGCTGCAGGGATGCCTCTGTCGGATGCACATATTACACTTCCCTGTACATGTTTGTGAGCAGGTTGTGTCACGTTAGGCATCCCTGTTACTATATGAGTGAGTCAGAGAGGGGTATCATTCCCAAGGTTCCTACTGAGCCAATGTATGTGCTATGCGTTGCCTCTTTGCCAAGGCCAGGGCATACTGGGCACGCCTCCTTCTGCCTACTGGGGCAGGCTCAGGTTGTTCCTCCTCCGAGTCACGCCAGCCTGTGGTGGCCTTGGCGATGGTGGGGGGCTGTTTGGCCCAGCCCTATGCTGATCCTGCTGCAGCTGTTTTCGCAAGATCATATTATGTAGCATAGCACATACCATGACAATTTGGGTACATGTAGTTGGTGTGTACTGCAAGGCTCCACCAGATGTGTCCAGACACCGGAACCGCGGACTTGAGCAGCCCAAACACACGCCTATTACATTACGTGTTTGTGCGTGTGCCTCATTATGGCGTTCCTGTTCAGGTGTGTGTGCGCTTCTGATGGGTGTCATCAGCCACGGCTCCAGTGCATATCCTGCATCCCCACTAGGTGTCCGTGGGATGTCCCCATTGGCAAATGTCTGGTACAGCTGCCAAATGCCAGATGTGGGAATCGTGGTAGCTCCCAGGACAGCCAGCACACACATTCATTATTATGCCCTGGGCATCACACACGACCTGGCAGTTGATGGAGGGGAAGCCCTTGCGGTTTATGTAGGCCCTACCCCGCCCTCCTGCTGGTGCTTTGATGCGTATGTGCATGCAGTCTATAGCACCCAGTACCTCAGGGTATTCCGCTATTTGCTGGAAGAAACGCATGTTGCTGGCCAATACCTCACGGGCATTGGGGAAGTATACATGATCACCGACATGTGCTGACATGGCATCCAGGAACTGGTGCAGTACCCTGGAGGCTGATGCCTGTGATATCCCCATCATATCACCAGTTGGTCTCTGGAAGGTACCTGTTGCTAGTATTCTTAGGCCAACACATACCTTGGTTTCCACTGGGATGGGTTCCCCTCTGTTGGTTCTGTGTGTGAGGCGTGGCCTGCACAGCTCCACTATTTGCTGCAGGAGGTCTCTGTCCACTTTATAGCGCTCTACTATCTCCAGCTCATGTAACCCGTGGTAGGTGACCCTGGGCCTGTACACTCTTCTCCCTCTCCTCACTGCGGGTTGTCTGGCACCATCTGCATTGTCACCACCCTCAGCAAGTCGCCTATGTCTCATTATGACAGCTATGGCAGCCCCTAACATTTCTGCTCTGAGTTCAGCTTTTTCAGTTTTCACTTCTGATAACTTAACTCCTGTCTTGCAGTGTCTCTGGAGAGAAACATTCTGCACTGCTGTTTGCAGAGTTTTAAGTGCTGGGCTAGCCTAGTATTCTGCCTGTGTAATTGCCTGCATCTAATTGTTTTCACCTGCCAGCTCCAGCAGTATTCCCTGCTAACTTCCTAGTACATCTGTTGCTTCCTTTTTCCTCTCTGTTTCCTCAGGGTGGAGCCATGTGCAAACCAGCAGAAACACGCTCACAGTGGCTTACACGCGCACACATACTTACACAGTTCAGAATCTGCTTATTCGGTTTTAAACGCTGCACGCCGCATAAACAGTGTTAAACATCTCCCAACACGCTCCCACATGCTTAGTCTGCCTTACACGCCAAGACACTGCCTTACACGCCAAGACACTGCCTTACACGCCAAGACACCGCCTTTACTGCTGCTTCATGGCGCGCACACGCAAGATATCGCCCAGCAAGAAACTTTGGTGTAGGCAACAGTGTACACCTTCCATTTCTTGACTTTCTCATGTTTACTTAGTGGCACACCTCCTTCCTTGATATCTGTCTGACATCTGTCATGTAACTCTACCTTCCAATGAACTCCATCCCTTTCTACCATTCCCCCCTGTGATGTCACCTATCTCTTACTCTGTTCCTCCCCCTTCTGTAACTCTTACACTACTCAGACTGTGCTCATTTGCTATGTGACAGTGGAATTCAGTATCCTTACCCTCATTTGCATCAGATTGCCTACTAATGCTTAGTTACATCTCTTAGACTTAGCTTCCCCCCTTGACAACCACTACACGGTGGCCATGTTGGTTTTGCTCTGCTGGTCCCTCCATTGACATTCCATGTATTGCATAAAACCTACATTTGTAGGTTTAAAACCTTCGTTCATGTTTTATGCAGCGCAGCCGCTTGCACGGGCTACGCTTGGTTTACACATCGGCAATTGCCGAAAAAAAAATTATAATTTTAATATTTTTGCATGGTTGCATTGCCAATGGCCACATATTTGGCCATTGGCATTCTGCCTATAACATATGCACCCTTTATTTGAGCTGACATGGCTCCATTGCCGTGTTTGCAGAAACGTACTCAGTTGTCAACTGAGTACATTTCTGCAGCTAACACGGCTCTTACACGGGCTGTTCTTGGTTTCCTGGATCGCTAATCAGCCTCATTTGCATGCTATTCGGCTGCAAGTGGGCTGATTAGCTTAGCCACGCCCACTCCATGTAAGAGCCGTTTTAGACTGACTCTTACACGGACTTTGGGCTGTTCCTGGATCACGAAGGCTACATGGAGTCTTACACTACTCTTAGACTCCGTGTAAGCCTTCGTGAATCCGGCCCCTCATCTTTTCATGCCCCTATAAATATAGGTATTGTTGAACTCCTTTGTGTGTGAGCAAATAATTTACTGCTATAGCCTGTGTTAACCTTAAATTTATCTTATATTATTTATTTTTATATCCCCCCCAAAAACAAAAACTGCCGTAAAATATCCCACAGCACCCTAATGTCATATTCAGGATTTGTCATGTACAGAATATCGTCATTCCCAAACAGATGTATTTTTTCTTGATTGTTACTCCACTTAAATCTCTGAATTTGTGAGTCCTTTATCATTTTAGCTAAAGGCTCCAAGTATATCAAATAGGAGAGGATAAAGAGGATATTCCTGCCTTATCCGAATTTACGTAAAAATGTCAAAGAACAAAAACATGGACTAAAAAACATTGATCCAAAAGGATCTAAACACAAAACAGAAAAAAAATAAAAAGTTCATGTTTTTTGCAGGGGCAAGCCCCCCATGGGAGGGCAGTACCCCACCCCTGCTAGTTAATTATATATACGAACTCTGAGAACTCTACAGTGGGGAAAGAGCAAAATCCCTTATCTCCACTGTTTTTGATCTCTCACAAACTTTGCACAGTCAGAAGTGATAAATGAGTTTTGTTCTCTTCTGCTGGGTTGAAAAATGTTTGACATTACAAATATTTGATTACATGGCTGTTTCCCCCCAGAACCTCTGTTTAAACTCAGATTATCAGAAAGGACTCCTCCCACTTTTATGTTTGCCTCTGATCTGTCTATATTCTCCTTACTCTCAAAGATGTTTTAGAAATACAAATGGTAGCATTGCTATCAAACACTTCTGTGCATCCAAAATAATCAACAGAAATGGAGGGTTTTTTGGTTATATTCGGATTTCTTCTGAATCATTGTTCTGCTAATGTTATCAAATGTTTGTCTCCCTTCTCCAAAACTGCATTGATCCATAATATAGCACTTTTGGTAACATGGTTGCTATTCTCTTAGCTAATATAGATAGCAACACTTTAGTCATGGTTTAGAATTGGCATTGGTCTGTATGGTACCGGGTCTGCAGGTTCTTTGACTTCCTTCAGTTGTACTACCACCAGTATTTTTTCCCATGATGTATATATTTCTTCCTTTCCACACATTATTAAACAGCACCTTCCATATTTTCTACAGCCTCCTTCCTCTTGGCTTCTAGATTTCTGTGTCTGAACCTGACATGCTATTCACAGACACTGGCTGTTTGGACATTTTGTTCTAACTTAGTGTCTTGTGTGATGTTCTGGCCAATAGAGATAATTGCTTCAATTATAATTTGCACTAGTGGGATAGTCCAGCCTTTGTGTCCTGGGTTTTATGTAGAGCTGTCTCATTTGGAACTTGCCTTTTTAAATTTTAACCTGGGACATTGGCTGTGTGTGATTTAAATGGCAGCGTGTACATTTATCTTCCTGCAGTTAAGTTGGCTTACTTGCTTTAATTGAACATTGGCATGCTAAGGATTGTAGTTGTAAATATTGATTTTTTTAATCATAGGATTTGAAAGTGTGTAGTAATATACTGAAGTTGAAGTTAGTCTCAGTGTACCAACCCTCTGTCCAGTCAGATCAGGATTTCTAAGCCATGCAAAGCACACTTGCTATGGTGACTACACATTCCCAGTGTCACTCTGCAGTCCATTTATTTTACTTATTTATTTCAGTTTGAAAACCAAGTAAGTATACTGGTCAACATACCATTTTCAGCCACAAACCAGGCACCATGGTGCAAGACACAAACAGCAAACTGTATATATACTAAAGAATACAGAGAGTTGTATATAATACAGTAACAAAGTAGAGACAGTATACTTGCCTCCCCATTCCTGTGTAACTGACTCCGTGTGTCATTCTGCCTGGGGTGGGGGAAGGTTATTGTCAAGGGCAAACAGTCCAAGTTTTGTGGTCAAAGTTGAAAGCCAGTCCGTAAATCAGTGTTGTAAAGGATAAGGGTCATTCTTCTCACTTGGAGGATTTTCACATCTCTCTCTCTCTCAAGGTGCAGTTGCCATTCATGCCATCAAAATGGCTATGGTATGGTATATAAACAGGCTAGTGCTCATTCTTACCCCCCTGTGTTGACAGACCATGGAGGTATAGAGTGGGATATGTCAACTAATGACTTTCTGATAGCCACCTGTATTTCTGGTGAAGATAATGCTGTTGTGGATAGGCTGAACCTTTGTTGCCGATTCTGACTGGCCCATTCTCAATGGTACAGAAGCTGTTCTGTCACTAGGGGAATACTTGGTCTGAACTGGTATCCATGAACACCACTAGATGTAGCAACATCAACTCTGAGCTTCTTCCAGTGAAGGTGTTCAGAGATGCTGTTGCCCAGAAGTGGTCTCTAGGACTAATGTATGGTTTTCCACTATTTCTACTGAAATTTGCTCAGAAGACCAAGCGGAACAAGTTGGAAGACATTTTGTTGGTGTTGTGTATACATTTAGAAGTGAGATGGCCTCTGCTTTGGTCCTAAGACTGAGACCCTTCAGAATCCTGATGATTCACCCATATGCCACACCTGTCCAGGGCATTTATTCCTTCTGCCTAACTGCTTGGTTTTTCCACTTCTGTTGATGTCAGGGTATGCTGCATGCACTCATTTGGTCATCCAGATCCTCACCTCTGCCAAGAGACCTAGTACAACTAAAACATATATAAGCAAAATGCATATCTTTCTCCATTTTTGCTACCTCCAAAAAGATTAGACTGTTTTTCTGCTCTACTGTGTTAGATTGCCCAGATTTTGACACAGACCTCAGTTGTTAATCTGTTGGGATTCATCTAGCCACTATTTCCAAATTTTTAAGGATTTTACAGTTCTTTCTTTGCTTTATTAAAGGTTGTAAGGTTTTTCTTTGAGATACTTTTCAAATCAGACCTCCATTCAAAGAATCATCCCATTTGGAATGTATGTTTTATGCAAGAAATGCTAACATTACCTCTTTTTGAAGCATCCCCTAAAGCCAAGTTTAAATATCTGTAATGGAAAACTTTCTTTTGGCCATAGCTAGTACAGTATAGAGTTGCAGAACTGCAAGCTTTGAGTTTTAAACCTCCTTATTGGTCTTCCACAAGGATGGAGTGGTCTTGCAAAAAAAAAAAAAATTTCTGTTACGCATAACATACCCACAAAACCAATTTGAATCCATCACTTTGCCTGTATTTTTACTGATTTACTACATTACAGTGCAAGGATGTGCATAGATAACCAAGATTCTGACTGGACAGAAAAAATCATATCAGGAAAGATTTTTGAATATGTATCTCTTGCACTAAATTGAGTTCTGAAGTGTACAAGATCCTTTATGTAGGTGGACTACATACATTTTTATCACACAAAATACAATACAGATTTTCCCAATACACCTACATAACTTTCAACCAGAGCAATGGTTGCTTCATAAACATTTTTCATAACTGCATCCTTAGACAGTATCTGCATGACTATGACACCAGTTTCTCTATGTACTTTCTAGGCAGAAGCTACAGGATGAGTGTGCTCTAGGTGACAGTCTTCCTTTGGAGACAAAGTCATATTAGGCAGGCTTTAGTAATGCTACCCAGGAAGAAGAGCCTGGGACTCTGTTCTGCTGGTTAACAAAGATGGCCATTATCTAGTGACACACAAATGATGTGACTGTCATAACCATAAATCTCTGTGATTATGGTTCATTTTCTTCATCATAGCCAGTTTCTTTCCTTCGGCTTTAGGTGAACGAGGTCTAGAGGACATTTTTTTTATTAAGTCTTTTGGGAGCTTAATTGTCTCCAGGGCCACACTAGAGATATGGAAAAATGGGATAGGAGTATCATTTTGGGTAAAGCCACACATTACAGCTGCTGCAGATTTTTTCAGAATGTTCCTGATTTTGCCTATACTTTTTCTCCTGCCCCTCATAAAATGATTGTTCATCTGGTAATTACTGAGGATTATTATTAGTCAGTAATGCCAGACATTAGAACGTTATACTTACTGTTCCGAAAATGCATGCTACTGCAAAACCTGTTATTCTAGTAACTCTTAAAGTGAAATAGGTAATTATTAAAAATGTAACTCTTTAAGTGAAATAGTATTAGTTAAAAATTGCCCCCCTCCAGTTATTATTGGCTGTGTCCAGAATTCTTGAGCAAAGAAGTTGAGAGATATGGAGAAAAGGAGGAGTTTAGAGTCTAGAAAGGTTTCAGATTCCAAGCAGCCCAAGTCCTGTTGGTTTGATGCAGGTCTTTCATTATGGCAAGTACATGCACTATTTTTCTGAACCATCAATTCTGGGCAGGGTTTTTATAGTATTCTCTTCAACACATTGCTTCTATATTCCTTCCAGCCTTGCATGTTGCAGCATAACAGTTGGGATACAACTTACTGTAGTGGTGAATAGCTTGGATCAAAGCAAAACATAAAATGAGAAAAATGTAATCTGTGAACAGTGCATATACATATGGCTGTGCACCACATATGGCACAAAACAGCATCTGTTATGTAGCAGATTATGCAGTCATAAAGTATAAAGTGTTTAACTGATAGTGAATATTATAGAAGAGCCACCACATGGCATTTGTCAGGCATCTGTACAGATGTCATGATCACAGTGTGGCTATCAGACATGCACACATGGATATAGGCAGGGTTTAGTAATTCTTCCTTGCGCTAAAGTTTGCAATTCCGTTATTCTTATCCATCATGTGTGGCAATCTTTTTGCAATAGTTTGTAGTAGTATTCCAGAAAGATACTCCCAGGGAGTTTTCTAACTTATTGAAAAACATAGCGTGTGATGCACAGTGCTTCACTGATTAATGATAATGCACATATAAAGTTGTTGATATGCCATAGTTGGTGTAGCATGGGTGGTGGTGGTCTGCCGTGATTGTCCAGACCACTGAAAGTCAAGATGGGTGTACTGTAAGTTGCTTGTGCTGGAAATATGGTATGATTCCATAACTGTGACTTTGGCACATCTGTACACTAACTGTCCAGCATATAAATTGTAATGGCACAAATTGGTGTTGTATTGTGATTGTATGGTTGACTCTGTGACCTGTGTCTGAAATGTAACAAATCACTGCTTGTGTCATAAAATCTGTAAATAATCTGAAATATTATTATATCAGAACACTATTTTTATGTATAAAAATCAACAAAACACAATTAATTTCAGCCAGGGGAAAAATACTTGGCTGTAGTCCACCTGAGAGCTTAGAAGACTGTCTGGCAACAAATACTGTTGTAACTTCATGCCACAAGAAAGGAACATGTACAGAATGTAAGGCCTGTGTTTAACTATATTTCTTGCTGAAGTACTATAAAACTTGGTCGATATTCTTTTGTCAGCACAAATGCCTGTCAACCATCAGCCCCCACAAATTTTATGACCTGTTTCTTCCTGCTATGTAAGAGCAGCCTCCAGCCCATTTCTTCTTGCTGGAAAAGGGCTGATCATGATCTATTATCCTGGCATCCATCAGGACTTTTTGTTGTGCCTTATTCATATTTCCTAATCCCATGGATGCAATGGACTTGCATTGAAATTATTCGAACCTCTCCATGTGCCTCAGCCAAAGCCTGACTGCTTTCTTACCTTATGCTCATATGACCCTGGTCTCCATCAGTGGTTTAGCTGCAGAGTTGTGTGTGATCAGGAAGCATGCCCTAGTCCGCCCACCTGGCTCCTCCAGTGAATGAGCTACCAGTCAATCTCTGGGCATCTGCCTCCCAGTCAGGGCTTCATCCCTGTATATCACAGAGCATGGATGGTGCTGTGCTGCACTAAAAGGTAGGACTCTGTTTACAGCAAACATTAATTTCCAGTAGTACACAGAATTCCAAGTAGCTGGTGCATCTTTATATCTAAAGTACCTGTTAATAAGGAAAAGAAAATAAGCTGGTTTAACAAAACAAAACTAACAGTGTGCACATCCAGGTGGAAATCTACACAACTTTGTACAGTACACCTTTAGGAGCTACATTTCATCAGAAGACAGTTCATACTTATTGCGCAGCACACAAATTTATCACCCGCAGAAGAGGTTAATGTCCCAGTCATTACAGAGAGAAGTCTGTCAGCACATGAGCGATGTCTGTATCAATGTCATCATGGATATACATAACTGACAGTTCTATTAAGTGTTGCATTGTTATGGTATTTGTCATCAATGTCTTTATCACCTTTAATGCACTTTAATGTCCTTTCTGCTGCTGCTGTTGCAGTACTTACTGGCATTGCAACCAGAATGGTAAGGCAGTGTTACTTTCAAGACAGAAATTTGGTCTTAACTACTGTAGAGTACCAAGGATAGTGAGTGGCAATTGTCCTGTGGTTCCACTTTCCAGTCTGTGGTCCTTTGCAACAGTTTTTGTCTTAACCTGTGTAAATTACTTAGATTTGTCTTATGATATCCTGTACATTTCCATAACCTTATCATACTGAAAGATATTCATTACAATAGGCTGCAAATATGTTTTAAATATATGGAACTGACAGCCAGTAAGCTGCTGTTTTAATTTTGTAATAATTTTATAATAAATAAACTCTATCAACACTAGACATCAATCCATATGTTACCAGATGGGGAGCAAACTGGCTCAATGACAGAACCCACCTAGTCAAAACAGGAAAAGCCACCTCAAGCAGTAGACCCATAATGTACAGTGTACCCCAGGGATTGGTCTTGGGGCCTCTGTTTGGGATATACTTTTTTGAGGTGCATGCCAAAACGAGTGGGCTATGGCTGACCAATTTGCAGATGGCTGCAAGCTAGGCACTGTCATAAATTCCCCTAGTGATGTGGACATCCTCCAAGAGGGTCTCACCCAAACAATTGACTAGTGCCAGAAACATGGCCTCAAACTGAATGCCAAAGAATGCATCATCATCCCCTTTGGGGAGAGTGACATCCCCACAAATTATCACATTAATTACAAGGTCCTCAGCACACAATCAGACGTAAGGGACTTGGGCACCTAGGTTGATAGCAAACTGACTTTTAACCACCATATTGCCTCCATTGTACAGAAAACTTTCTAAATGGCACATCTCATTAGTAATGGTATCTCATCCAGGGACAAGAAGGTCATAACATCCGTGTATTCTTCCCTTGTAAGACCCATTATTGAGTGCAATGCCCCTTCCAGCATGTACCTCACAAAGCACATGCAGCAGCTGGAGAGACCACAGAGGTTCATCACCAGGAGAATCCAGGGCTTCAAACATCTACCCTACACAGATAGGCTAAAGGCCCTGTCCTTCTACTCAGTCTCATACAGACTCCTCAGAGGTGACCTGTTTCCGGCATACAAAGTAAACTCAGACCCTGCCTTCACGGGACTGCTGCATATCCGCAAGCTTCACTCGAGTTACCTGCATGCGCGACCTCAGCCTGGTCTGTGACATCAATAGGACTTATTGTCGGGACAGATTTGTGTCCCACAGACTCCCCTACTGTGGAATAGACTCCCTATCCATGTCAAGCAGATTGCCTCATTATCCCTTTTTAAGCACAGCTTGGATAACTGGATGGGGAACAGAAAATATACCATTGGGATTCCATCTGTGTCCCTGCTGGACAGGGGCATCGGGTGCTGACATATCGGAACATGGGCTAAATTCTTGGCTAGGCTTGTAAGGGCCTCAGGGGCAATAGCCTAGTAACTTCCTATGATCCTGTGATCAAAAACGTGACAAAAATGCAATACTCATAGATCTGTGTATACTGTAGTATTTCCTCTGTGTGCCTTTCTTTCATGTCTCCTAGGGACACACACTGCTACCAAGGCACGATCCTAGGCTGTTCCTGAAGCACTGTAAAGTGGATCTAAACATTATCTCTTATGCCTTGAAGAGCTTGTGTGACCACATTTTCATCTTCAGATGCCTGGATTGTCAACTTTTTCATGTTGTAGGTAGATATGAAGTGGCTTAATGATGTCGACCACATATTTCATGGTCAAGAAAGCAAAGCAAAAGCAATAGTAAAATTAGATCTTGTAATGGAAAACATGAATCTGTCTACATCTATTTCAAACTCTGCAATATCTTCCAGAGTGCTGTTAAAGACGATTTCCATTTGAATCTTAAGACAATTTGCCTGATTGAGGAGACTTGTGTTACCTGGGGCATGTTAAAAATTAGTTATCCTGTACATCTTTTTATTCATATAGCAGTCTGTCACATGCGTTCACCTGTGATACATACGACTTGTGGTTTTGCTGATGAGGTTTAATGAAACAGTTATTTTCCTACAGGTGTCAGCTGTGCTGGCAATTTGATGTATTGAACATGAACAATGACATTGTTTAAATTCTGAGTCCTGTATGTGCTGTACAACGTTTCTGGAAATAAGGCTTGAATTTTTGCTTGCACTTCAGTGAAATGAGCAGTAACTCTTTCCTTATAAACATTCTTTTTCTGCACTCCTTGATGTTAGGCACTGCAGGTAGAGATCCTATAGCACACTACCAGTTGTGTCCATAGATTCAGGAAGGTCTTTCGTCATTTTAGCACTTGAACTATTTCAACATACTTATTTTACACATGTTCCCGTATGTGTGAGATCTGTAGTTTCATTTGAGTCAAACTAAAAAAATTTACTATTTAACTGTAGAATTTTCTTCTCGACCTGTAAGCCAGTTAGCCTAATTTGGTATCTGTGCTGATACGTGTTATTCATGTTGTTATGTCTCCTGCAAGTATTGATAAAGTAGAAGTTTGTCTCTACAATATATTCCATCATAGACTTAAAGGTGCCAGAATAAATCCGTCTTCTGCATAATTACAGATTCGCTGTTCAGTATGGAATATTCATTCTTATACTGTACCAAAAGATGTGCAGAGTATATGCATGTAACTAAATGAGTGTGATGAAAATCCATTTAGATTCTGCTTCATCACAGTTATAAATATGCCTCTGTGTCCACCTGAGCATTTGCCTGATCTTTGGATTTCCTGAAACATTCCAAGCTGTTGCTGCTTGCATTATTAAAAACAAAACAGGGATCAGAAAATATTGCATCAGTCATCTGTGAATATTGTCTACATTTAAATTCATGCATAAACTGGGTGCTTTTTCCCATTTCTGAGTACTTAAAGCAGATGATTTAGAGTTACCAAAACAATTCATATCTTTAGTTGCATACCTTTGCATTGTTTTGGAAATTCTGAATCTTTTCTTGCTTGCCATTGCACTGACAAGATAACTTCCAAGGCTTTTTCAGATTTAAATATTTACACTATTAACGGTCACATGTAGTGATGTGCACTGCTAAAGCTAGCAACAGCATTGCTCATTGGCTTAAACATCTGTATTTACATAAAAGCTGACAAGACTGAACAGAACACGAGCCATAGTGGTGAGAGAGAGAGTCTGTGTTCAGAAACTTTACAGCAGCTGCTTGCCATGTGTTAAAAGTGGAAGTCAAATCAAATGCATTATTTCTATTCCTTTGGCCAGACAGTCAGCCACAGTAGTGGAAAATAGTACTTTACACCTGCATTTGTTAATGTTACATCAGCTGCTTGCCACAAGAACTAATGTGTGTTCTTTTTAAAGAACTACAGGAAAAGAAAATGCCTACAGAAATACTGTAGACATAAAAGTAGCACGAGTATACCATCAATATTTCACTCTTGAAAGTTTTGCAAGCATTAAAAAATATTCTAGACATCATATGTGATTTTACAGTAGTGAAGGGATGAAAAAATTACATTGTTTCATACAGATAACATGCATAAAATTAGATAATAAAAATGACAATAAAACGTTCTACATATTTTTACAGTCTTAGTGGATTATATGATTATTATCACCATGTTCTTCAGTTTCTTCTCGCATTCCAGACACTTCATGCTCTCAGTGAATCGATGATCCTATATTGCCACCAGATGTGTGTGTGTGTGTGTGTGTGTGTGTGTGTGTGTGTATCTTGTAACATACAGGCCTTCCTTCCAGAATTAGTTTCTTTGTTTTGCAAAATTGTGTTCTGGGATAGGCTTCAGCTCCCTCAAAACCCTAAACTTGAATAAAACAAGTATTTGAAGACAATATTTATTAGAGGCATTGTTATTTATTTACTGTTTCTAAACAGATGGCAGAATCTGTGTTGCAGCTCACCTTGTTATTGTAAAATTGAATCTTTAATGGCAGAAAACAAGTATTTGTCCCTTTACACTGAAGTTATGCATGCCTAATCCTTGATTTTAGACCTCAGGTTCTTGAACCATTGTTGCAGTGAACCTGCAGCATCAAAACAAAGCCAAATTCTTGAGTCCCTCCTAGCTAACAAAAACAGTCAGGTGGGTCCAACTGGCAACTTCAGTTACAACAGAGCTTGAGCTCCTTCCACTCTCCCATAATACACCTGTCCACCTATGTAGCTCTCAGATCTCATTTACTGTCCAGGTTACTAGACAGTCTCCAGCACTCAGCTAAGTTCAAACTTTATTCTTTCTTTGCAGTTTTCTACTCTTTTCAAATTCTTTCCATTATTGTTTTCTGTGTGCATGCAGGCATGCATGTATGTATGTGTGCATTTTTGTGTGTGTGTGTGTGTGTGTGTATTTATATATATATATATATATATATATATATATATATATATATATTTAGTTAATTGGGTAATTTGTTTTAATCAGTTTGCTCTTTTTCTATTTTTATATAAAAAAATGCACTTTATTCATCTGCTTTTACTGTATTTGTGTTTCTTCCTACTTTATTACTTTATTTTACTTTTGCTGCCTGTTTTTAAAAGTACTTAATTGCATTTATTCTGCTGCATTTATTACTGCTTGTTAGTAGCCTGATTAAATTGTAACTGTTATTCTAAGTCTTTGGTTTAAGCACTTGGGCTTCAGACCAGTTGTTTTACATTAAGAAGGTTTGTGGTCTGCACTGTTGTGGCAGGACATGTAGCTTACATCCTTCTAAGTTGGGAGTTGCTGATTGAAGGCTTAGTGTCTGTTATTCTAAAAGTGTATTAGTTCTGGTTTAAGCACTTTGGAGTTGGGCCAGTAATGTTACATTAAGAAGGTGTAGTCTGCACTCTTGTGGGAGGAGAGGGTATATTCTGCCCTTCTGAGTTGGGAGTTTCTGGTTAAAGGCTTATTGTGCCTGCTTATTTGAACTGTTTCTTTTTGAAATTGGTATGCCTTGTTTGCTGTAACGTAGACTAGATTCAGACCTGCTAAATCTAGCTTTGTTTGTATAACTTGAGCACTAATCCAGGACATCTTTTTTTGGAGAAGGTTCCCCTGCACCCTAGTGGCAGGAGTGTGCAGTTAGAACTTGTCTGTAGACTGCTGGAATGGGGCTCAGTTTTTAGCTTTTTTTGGTTAATTGGTTAATTTGTTTAAATCAGTTTTCTCATTTGCTACAGTTATAGTAAAAAAAAAATAATACATTTTATGCATCGCCGCTTAGCTAGGGTTAAACAATTCCCGGCGCCATGAAGTCTGCTCTTCAAAATTTCCCCTAGAACTAGCCAGTTTTTTAGTTTTAGCACTTAAATCTGTTTCTTTGAGCTCAGCACTTGTTCAGAACTCATTGTAAGTACTAAATAAGCTACAAATTACTACAGCACTCAACTTTCCTCACTGGTCTAGAGGAAAACAATTTTTAGTACTTTATAAATAAGCACAGGCATGTCTAAGGGTCAGCTCCCAGTGTTTTTTCCTGTCTACCTGATGAATATGGGCATCTTCGGGCAACGCAGTAATTGCTTCATGTACACAGACAATCCTCTCCACATACCAGCCAACACTACAACCTATGAGAGATGCACTTATATAGCCAAACTGGAAGCAAAACTCTCTTCACCCAAGACTGGACTAGACAGTCAAGAAGAGAGGGTAAACACTTGCACCACACCACACTCATCACATAGTCCCGCAAAACCTACACCACCAAAACACGCACATAGAAACACAAAACACACACCTACATTCGTGGAGGCTCTCAAAAATCTGCCCAAACAACAGAGACCTTCAAAGCAGAAACGCAAGCAACCTCCACCCCCCCAACACAACTCAAATGACACATAGCCCACAAACTCAGTGTACCAGTCAACCACAGCCCATAAGGCATAACAATGTACCCAACACTCTAGTCATAGGTGACTCTATAGACAGGCACACTGATGCTCCACTCACCAGGCTAAACAAGGAGAGCTGCCTGTCTGGTGCCAGGATCTGCCACATACCACAAATATGACTCTATAATTGTCCATGTTGGTATGACTGACCTGAGACATACCTCCTTGGACTACATGAAAAGAGACATGGAGGAACTCTCCAATCTTGTAGCCCAGGCAGGTATGACCCTAGCCCTGAGTAGCATCCTGCCATCACCCAGAATGATACCACAGTACAAGGACAAAATTATTGACCTTAGCAATTGATTAAGCTTCTGGTGTCATTCTAAGGGGATCCAGTATCTGTCTACCTGGGATGACATGATCGACAGACCACGATGCTTTGCCAGAGATGGTCTACACCTGTCGCCCTTGATATTCCGGATACTGTCTAAGGCTGTTTCAATCCCCTATAGTGCCTTTTTTCAGGCAAGGTTCAAATAACAAATTCACCACTGTAACAGGTACAAGCAAGCAAAATCTGAGGGTAATGCTACTCAATGCTAGAAGTCTAAACCTGAAAATGCACTTACTCGAGGCACTCCTTAAAATGGAGAACATCGACATCTGTGCAATGACAGAGACCAGGTTCAAGGGTCCAGAGAGCATCCCTGCATTACCAGGCTATAATTCATATCACACCTTTCGGCCACCTAACCTGGACCGAAACACTAAAGGTGGAGGCATGTCCATATTCATTAAGGATATCCACACCTCCAGGCTAGTTGCTCAGCATAATGCATCCGAGATTATCCAATTTCAACTAACTCTGGGCAAGACTGCAATCCAATTTGTAGCTTGCTTCAGATCCCCCACCATGCCCCAGTATTTCCACTCCTCATTTCTTGATACACTGGAAAATATTAGGGTACAACCCAACACCCTAATAATGGGCAATTTCAACTACCCCACCATTAACTGGGAAAACTACTCATGTACCAACTCTTTTGCTCAACGTTTTCTGGAATTCATAAATTCCAACTTCTTAGATCAAGTTATCCACACCTCCACCAGCAGTATCCTAGACCTGGTCATTACCAACATGGGGTGACCTAATCACCCTAGACATCCACATCCCAGCCCCACCCCCCATTAGGGAAACTACTGTAAAATATTTCTCCAAAGCCAACTTCACGCTTCTTAAGACCAAAGTGGCAAACTTCACGACACCCATGCAAATGGATAATAGAGGTACGACTGCTGAATCCTACACAAATGCACTTTATAAGTACTTACACAAGTGCATGGATCGTGCTATCCCTAACAAAACCAAGATGCTATCCTCCAAAAAAAGGAAGCCAATCTGGTGGTCCCCTGCCATAAACAAACTGTACAACAGAAGAAAGAAACTGTTGCAAAAAAGAGTAAAATCCCATGATTGGAGGAACTCCCTGGTCAGCCTCAGTAAGAAGCTGAGATCCCTCATAAAATCCTCCAAAGCTAGTTACGAAAACAAAATCGCCGCTGATTCTAAAGACAACCAGAAAGCATTCTATAGCTATGTCAAGAATCTCAATGGCAACGCTCAGATCTGCTCTGAGTTACAGCGCAATGGCACTAAATACACAGAACCAACTGATATTGCCAGCATCCTGGCAGATAGATTCAGTGCTAACTTTACCCCCCTCTCACCCCCTAAAGGGCCCATCTCTATACTGGAAGAATGCAAAGTTCCTGTAATCATGGCTGCACAGGTAAAAACCACACACTCAAAGCCAAGAACACAGCATCCATGGGACCTGACAGCATCCCAGGCTGCGTTCTACATGAACTACAGAACGAACTGGCACCCCAACTAACTACCATGATGTTATGTAGTCCTATCTCGCCTACATTCTTACCCATGGGTTTGGAGCTGAATATCGGCTCCGACTCGGCCTATTTTACTAGCTCAAAAGTCTCTGATTGGCTGGGCTAAGAGGGTATCCCATGGTACACTGCTTCACATCCCCAGATCTCATTTGCCGCTTGTAGAGTTCGGGCGTGGTCTCGCTTGGCTGTGGCTAAGTACCTCTTTTTGACTTATTTCTCTTGAGAAATTGGTTGCTTTACACTCAAAAGCTATTTTAATAGCTAATTTTTGCTGCTGTCACTGTGTTTGTGTGTTTTCTGGTGTTTTTGTGGTATCCCTAACTGTTCCCACAGGCTAGGCCCGTTTTAGTTAGAGGACCTAGTCCTCCCTTAGTTGAGTTGTTTGTGTGTTTCTTATTGTATTGTCTTAGAACCGTTTAAGTTAGAGGTTCTTTCTCTGTGTCCTTGTTGCCAGTTGTTTGTTTAGAGCTTCGCTTTTTCTCTGTGGTACTGTTTGCTAGTCTACCTTGTGGGCTTCCTGCCCGTTTGGAAGTTAACTGTAGTGAACGCTGTGTCCTTTGCCGCCCGTTTTGGAAGTTTGTTAACCCTTTCAAGATATGTCTAAAGATCAGAAAGAACATAAGCCTTCTGGCTTTAAAAAGTGTTCAAAGTGCGGATATAAAATGTCCATCACAGATGGACACTCTGTGTCTACTGTCTTGGAGCCATTCATTTACAGGAGTCGTGTAGCTTTTGCCACGCCTTCAGTCCTAGGGTGCTCCAAGAGAGGAAAAACAAATTGATTTTAAAGGGACTGCTTAAACCATCTTTTGAGGAGGCTATAGATTCGGCTTCCAGCTCTCAGTCTAAATCTAAGACCTCCAAGTCCAAGAAAAGATCTCTGGCTCCATCTGCATCTTCGGAGCCTCCGGAGAAGATTACTATATTGGATACTGCTTCTTTGGCTCCACTGTCTTCAGGCCCGCAGGAGGTATCTGTGTTAAGTGATTCAGCGTCCGCTCCGATCATTCTGGAACCTATTCGGAGCCAGTCGCCTAGTGTGAGACATGGTTCACCAGATAAGAGATCTCAGTCTCCATCCATCTCCTCTAAATCCTCCAGGCTTTCTGATTTGGATGTAGATAGGGTGGTGCAGAGGCTCCTGCAGTCGTCGGTGTTGGATAAATTGTTTTCGGCTCCGGACCCAATTCCTATGGTTGTTTCAATGATTCCTCCTCCGAGCACATCCTTGTTGTCGGAGCCGGCATGTTCCGCTCCGAGTGATATTCTTGCGCCGGCTCCTATACCCCCTTGTGTTTATCGGTGCCGACCTCGGCTCCGACCATGTCGGTTCCATCCACAGGGTTCGACACTCGGGTCTCCTTGGTCGGGCCTGAAGGGGATACTTCAGGACATCTTTCAGTTCAGAGTCTCCCACTCGGTGCATCGGCCTGGGGGACCCCGGTCCCAGTCGTGGCCTTGGAGGCCGGTCGGTCCTCAGACTCGGGGGGACCCATCTTTGAGGCCATGCAGAGCGCGCTGGCCAGGTCGTCAGCTACGTCACTCGGGTCGGTCATTCCAACCCCTACCATTCCGGCGAGAGCTTCTGACACTCACCTATCCTTGGACAGTGGAGTGCCAGGCCCTAAGGATTACCCCATGAGTGGTCCCCCACTTTCTGAACGTCCCTCAGAAAGAAATTCTGCAAGAGGAAGCACATAGACTCCCAGGACGAGTCTCTCACTTCCGATACTGACCTCGAGGAATCGGAAGGATCCCCCAAGTCTTCCTCTGATGATGTTTCCTTCTCCGATATCCTGGAGATACTGAAACAAAGAGGAGACTAGCCTTCCAAAACCCCTTCCGAGGAGGAGTCAGTATTCCTTATGGCTTTTGGCGCTCAACCTTCCACCTCCTGGGTGTCTCCACCCTTCGATGAACTTCTTGACCTTATTTGTTGAAGGGTGTGGGAAAACCCTGATTCTGTGGAGCCCGTACCTAGGCGCCCCAACAAATTTCTCTCCGCCCCTCAAGGAAAAGAATTTCTGTCAAAGGGAGTCCCGGTAGATGCCATGGTGGTGGCAGCAGTCACCCAGAAGTAAGTTGCAGAGTCTTCCTCATCGGTCCATCCTCCTAACAAGGAGTCTAGGACTATGGACCGTTATGGGAAGCGTACCTTGTCTTCAGCCACCTTCACCTTAAGGTCGCTGAATTACTTATCTCATTTCACTCGGCTCCAGAGAGATCTCCCTAAGGAGTTGGGAGATACTCTTGTGGGTAACATACCTGAAGCGGTAGCTCAGACAGTTAACGCACAGGTTTCTACCCTCAACTCCATCGCAAACACGTCCATGCGACTCATTTCGTATGCGGCCGAGGGAGAGAGTAGGGTGGCCAGCTCAGGGGTAGCCCTTAGAAGGCAAGCCTGGCTACACCTGTGTCACTTCGCGGAGGCCTTCAAGTTTTCCCTCTCTGATGGCCCTTTTGATGGTTCCTCCTTGTTTGGGACCAAAGTGAAAGACACCCTCACCAGGTGCGAGCAAGAGGGAAAGACCCTGTCTGCCGTAGGGGTCCGTTTTTCCCTTCCATCTAGGCCTTATCCCAAGGCCCAGTGAGGGGGAAAGATGTGGTTCAAGAAATCACAAAGGTTTTTTCCTGCCGCACAAGGTGAAACCCCCTCCCGAGGCAGGGGAGGGGGGAGTTATTCAGGGAGACATTGCCCCAGAGGCAGAGGGGGCCCCCGCAATTCCGGAGACCATGACTCCTTCTGTGGCTCCCCATACTCTCATTCCTGAGGGTGTGCCTGACTGTGCTTATCTGGAGCCAGTCGGGGGTCGAATTTCCTTGTATCCGGAAGCCTGGGAATACATCACCCAGGACCGATGGGTATTAAGGATAATTTCCAGAGGTTACATCATTCCATTCTCTTCAATACCCCCTCCCATAAGAAAAATCCCGGATGTTCCACCCAGTCAAAGGGATCAAGCAGACTCAGAGATATCTCAGCTGCTAGAAAAAGGAGCCATCCAACCAGTCCCCGTAGACCAAATCGGATTAGGAACTTACTCAAGATTCTTTTTGGTGCCGAAAAGAACAGGGGACCTGAGACCCATACTAGATCTCAGTCAACTCAACAATTACATACACAAGTCCAAATTCCATATGGTCACTCTACAAACTATTCTCCCATTGTTGGGAGAGGAAGTATGGATGTGCTGCATCTACCTGAAGGATGCTTACTACCATGTCAAAATGGACAGGGCATCCAGGTGTCATCTACGCTTCCGGCTGGGAGACAGGCACTTCCAGTTTCGAGCCCTGCCCTTTGGTCTCACCACAGCCCCCAGGGTGTACACCAAGTGTATGGCAGTGGTGACTGCTCACTTGAGACGTCAAGGATTCCAGGTGTTTCCGTACCTGGACGACTGGCCCCTCACCGCCCCCACCAGGCATCAACTATTTCAGACCAGGGACGCAACCATCAGTCTATGTCACCAATTAGGCATCACGATAAACTGGAAAAAATCTGCCTTATTGCCCTTACAGCATGTCACCTTTATAGGATCAGAGTTGGACACCATTCAAATGCGAGTGTTCTTACCACAAGAAAGAGTAAGAATCACAGGGATGCAACAACAAATTCTCACGCTGATGCCTCTGAGACATGTGAAGGCAAGACTGATTCTTCAACTCCTAGAGACCATGGCGGCTACTATCATGTTGGTTCCACTAGCGAGATTACACATGAGACTTCTTCAATGGCTTCTCTTTGTCCAATGGTCTTTCCAAAGACTTCCACTATCGCATCCAATCCTAATGACAAACAGATGCAAGCAGGACCTCCGTTGGTGGCTGTGCACCAACAACTTGAACGGAGGAAAACCCTTTGTTCCACCCGTCCCTGTTGCCACGGTGACCACGGACGCCTCCCAGATGGGGTGGGGGGGCATTATCTCGGTAGGACGGTCCAAGGCACATGGCAGGAGCATGAGATACATTTGCACATAAACATCCAGGAGATGAGAGCAGTGCTTCTTGCGTTGCAGGCACTTCAAGAAGTTCTCCCTCTAGGGACCATTGCGATACACTCAGACAACATGTCAGTAGTGTGGTATCTCAACAAGCAAGGAGGAACCCGATCTTACCCACTATGCAGGGAGGCCATGCCCGTGTGGCATTGGGCAATAGCTTCCCAACAGTTTCTGGTGGAAACGCACATTCCGGGGAAGACCAATGTAATGACTGACAAGCTAAGCAGGGCGATTCTTATGCTCTACGAGTGGTCCCTGAATCGCCTGGTTGCAGAGCGAATCTTCAGCAGATGGGGTCAACCTTGCTGTGACCTTTTTGCCAGCCCTCTCAATGCGAAATGCAGCAACTACTTCTCGCTGATCCCCCCACTGGAGGAATCACCCAGGGACACTCTAGCTCACAATTGGCCCTCCGGACTGCTTCATGCTTTCCCTCCGTTTCCCCTTCTCTCAAGGGTGATTCAGAAAGCGCAATCCTTGGGAAGCAGGATGATTCTGATTGCCCCACACTGGCCTCGTCAAGTATGGCTCCGCTTCCTTCAGCCTTACATTGTGGATACTCCTTGGATTCTGGAACCCCTTCCAGATCTACTGACACACATGTCGGGACAGTTCCACCCCTCTCTGAGGACACTCCGGCTGACAGCCTGGCTACTCCACTTCCATCGTTAGTCAGATGTCATAGTTTTTCACCAGAAGTAGTCCATATATTGTCGTCCTCTCATAAACCATCCACTAGAAAAATCTACTTTAGCAAATGGAAAAGGTTCTCTGTCTGGGCTCATTCTAGAGGCATTGATCCCTATACGGCTCCAATTGATTCCATTTTGGACTTTTTGTCTATACTGTTCTATCAGGGGTCCGCATCAGCCACCATCAAAGTTCAGCTGGCAGCTATATCAAACTTTCACGTGGCCAATGAGCCTAGCCTTATGGCACACAGACTATGTAAAGCATTCCTTAAAGGTACCCTATTGCTTCGTCCCCCAGTATCCCAACCTATTATGCCCTGGGACCTCAATTTTGTTCTTCAAGCCCTCACTCTTCCACCTTTCGAGCCTGCAGCTATCTGCAAGTTAAAATTTCTAACATGGAAAACAGCATTTTTAACAACAATCAACGAGGTGGGTCTCTGAAATTCAAGCCCTCTCCATCAAACCCCCATATTTGATCTTCCATAAAGATAGAGTTTCTCTTAGACCAAACCCGTCATTCCTTCCCAAAGTGGCTTCTGTGTCTAATATAAATCAGTCTATTGAGCTGCCAGTTTTCTTCCCCAATTTTTCCAACAAGGCAGAATTCAGATTTCACGAACTGGATGTACATAGACAGTTACGCTTCTATCTCCACCGGACGAAAGATATCCAGAAATCTGACCAACTCTTTGTCTCCTTTTTGGAAAACCGGTCTGGTTCTCCGGTATCCAAGGTCACACTCTCTAGATGGATAGCCAGCTGTATTTCCTTCATCTATCAGACAGCAGGTAAAAATTTGCCTTTTCCACCTAAAGCCCACTCCACAAGAGCGGTTAGCACATCCACAGCCTATCAAACTAGATTGTCGATGGATGATATATGTGCTGCGGCCACTTGGGCTTCTCCTCACACCTTTGTCTCTCATTACAAATTGGACGTGGTTTCCAGGGACAGATCTTCATTTGGCTCCACAGTTCTCAGGAGTATTTTCCTATGAGCCACCCAGGTTGTAGGTGCTAGGGATGCTGTCCCATGGGTAAGAATGTAGGCGAGATAGGACTACATGACATCAAGAAGTTATGTACTCACCATAACGTTCGATGTATGTAGTCCATCTCTTCTCACATTCTTACTTACCCTCCTGCCTTCCCCCTGCCTGGAGGATTTGGAAGTTAGATTTTATCCTGCAGAGTCCCTTTGAATAAATTTGTTTGTATGGATGTGTGCTATGTATGCAGTAACTGGGTTGTTAGCAGCAAACTAGATCTGCGAATGCGAAGAAGTGTACCATGGGATACCCTCTTAGCCCAGCCAATCAGAGACTTTTGAGCTAGTAAAATAGGCCGAGTCAGAGCCGATATTCGGCTCCGAACCCATGGGTAAGAATGTGAGGCGAGATGGACTACATACATCGAACGTTATGGGGAGTACATAACTTCTTGTTCAATCATAGCCTCACCTTAGGCTTTGTGCCCCCTGAATGGCGCACAGAGAGGGTTATCCCACTCCACAAAGGGGGAACTACTAACCCATTAGCCTGACGAGCGTGGTCTGCAAGGCCATGGAACATATTATTTATTTATTTATTTTATTTTACATTTGTTGACCAGAATGTCTGAATGAGCCAAAGCCCTTTTTCAGCAGAGACCCAGGGAGAAAAGCTCCAGTAAATAGATATAACATTTAGTCGTTATTACAGGTATTATACAGGTGGAATAAGGCAATCAGCTAGCAGACTACAAGAGCATTTTTGAGAGTATACAGATTACATTTTGTCATAAATACTAGTATTATATATAGAAAAATGTAAAAAACAGGTAGATTATAGTCAGAGCATTTTTAAAAGTAGTACTTAGTATAAAAGAGCAACATAGGAGTAGGATGTTAATTTTACAATTAAATCAAACAGGATGCAATAAAAGTATCAGAGAGAGGGGAAAGCTATTGATTAGTGGAGTGAAGTAGAGGGTTTTCAAGGTGGGTTTGAGCATTGGCAGATCCATTTCCTGTTGAAATATTCTTTGAGTTAAATTGTTTGGGATGTGTGAGTGTTCAAATTTCGAGGGGAAGTTTGTTCCATTTGATAGAGGGGTGGTAGCTGTATAGGCTAAACCCTGCTTTAGATTTTGGCTTATAGATTTTTAAGAGGTCTTGGGAAGAGCTGCAGAGGCTTCTTGAAGGAGTATAGTGAGAGATGATGGTGTGTAAGGCTGGACAGAAAGATGGCTGGTAGAGAATTGCATATATGGTTTGGAGCTGGGAGAGAAGGAGTAGGTGAGGCAACTCAAGCCAGTTTAAATATCTTGGAGAGAGACAGTGTTGAGATATATAGGATAGTTGAGTTGCAAATCTCGCTACTTTGTGGTATGTGGTCTCAAATCTAGTGAGGAGAGAGGAGTTAAGGTTAGTAAGGATTTGTGAGCAATATGTTAGGCAGGGAAGAAGGTAGGTATGAGTGAGGGCTATTCTAGCTTCCTGGGTGAGAATTATTTTATTTTATAAAGTATACCTAATTTAAGGTGAGTTTTCCTGATACAGTTATTTATGTGGAGGTCGAATTTTAGTTGATCATCGATTGTGAGTCCAAGGAGTTTTGAGCTAGGTTCAACTACAATAGGAGTCTTATTGAGTGATTGGATAGTAAAAGAGGATTTTATATGGTTGGATGTTTTAGGGAGGAAAAGTAGGAGTTTTGTTTTCTTAGGGTTGAGAATGAGTTTATTGTTTGAGAGCCATGTTTCTACTGAGTTAAAGGATGACTGGGTAGCTGATAAGAGTTCAGAGGGAGAGTTAGCTATTGTTATGACTGTAGAGTCATCAGCGTATTGGATAATAGAGGAAAGTGGGCAGGAGGTACAGAGCAAGTTTGTGAAGATGTTGAAAAGTAGTGGCCCTAGAATGGATCATGTTGGGACTCCCATTTGTATTGGAGGGGGAGTAGATAAAGCAGTGTCCCATTTTACTGATTGAAATCTATCTTTTAGGTAGCTTTCAAACCATGCCACTGTATCAGGAGAGAAGTTAAGGTTAGAAAGTTTGTTTAATAGTACGTATAGTAATAGTAATTGAACATATTATCATGGAACTTATAAACAAAGACATGGGTAATCTCCAAATTCTGGACCCCACCCAGGTAGACTTCTTTGAAGCAGTCACCAAGGCCATAGATGAGGGTAAGGTGGTTCACACAGCCTATCTAGATCTCGCCAAGGCTTTTGATACCATCCCCCACTCTGGAATTATAGATAAACTCACTAAACTAGGTATAAATCCCTATGTCACAAGATGGGTTGCCAACTGGCTCACTGACTGAACCCACACTGTGAAAGTAGCAGACTCCAAATCTGACTTCAGACCAGTGACAAGTGGAGTACCACAGGGTTCAGTCATGGGTCCTCTCCTGTTTGGTATCTACTTCTGTGAAATACAGGCAAACACAGAAGGTCTTTGGCTAATGAAGTTCACAGATGACTGCAAACTAGGAGCCATAATCGAAACTCCTAACGATGTGGACATCCTACAAAAGGGCCTCACTGAGACAGATGCCTGGTGTGAAAGCCATGGCCTCAAGCTCAATGCCAAAAAGTACATTGTCATCCCCTTTGGTAAAAACTCTGATACCATGAACTACCACATAGGTGGTAGTCTACTTAACACCAAAAGTGTGATAAGAGTCCTTGGGACACAGGTGGACAGTAGTCTCTCCTTTGATAATCACATTGCCACAGTAGTCAGGAAATCCTTCTACATGGCACACCTTATCACAAAAGGTTTCTCATCCAGGTAAAAAAGAGGTCATCGTTCCCCTCTACTCGTTACTCATTAGACCCACTATATAGAGTACAACGCCCCTTTTGGTATGTATCTCACAAGACATCTACAACAACTGGAAAGGCCGCAGAAATACCTCACTAAGAGGATTACCGGCCTCAAACAGATGCCCCAAAAACTCCAGCTTTACTTCCTCAGAGGTGATCTCTGCCTAACATACAAAGCTATGTCAAACCCAGAGCTGTTGGGCATGCTTCACTTAAAGAAATTCCAATCCTTCCAAGCTACATGCTCTAGGGACCTAAACCTTGTCACCAGAATAAACAGAACATGCTGGAGGGATAGATTCTTGTCCCAGGGACTTCCCATACTCTGGAACAAACTACCTATCTATATCAAATAAAGCTCCTCATTAGCACTTTTCAAGAAAAATCTCAATGATTGGATGGGAAATAGGAAATTCATCCCGGGGATCACTTCTGTGGCTCTGATCGACAGGGTCACATGAAAATAATTTTCTTGGGTGGCGAAAGCCAGGGTACCTTTTTGGCTAGGCTTATATATGCCCTAGGGCCAATAGCCTAGTACCTATATATGAACCTATATATATGTATGTATGTGTGTGTGTGTGTGTGTGTGTGTGTGCGTATATATAAATATACATACATGCATACACACACACAGATATATATATATATATATATATATATATATATATATATATATATATATATCTATATAGGTTCATAGGTAGGTACTGGGCTATCTGCCCGAAGGCATATATTAGCCCAGCCACTGTCTTGGTATTCACCGCCCCTTTGGTTAGTTCCCTAGGCCCTTGATCTAGCAGCTAGTACCCTTGGCCCCTATCTAGTAGAGCTGTTGGTATGATCCCTGGTGTGAACTTTCTGTTACCCATCCACTCTTCAAGGTTCCTCTTGAAGAGTGATAGTGAGGGACTCTGCCTTATGTAGATCGGGACCTTGTTCCATAGCAAGGGAAGTCTTTACGAAGGGAATCTATCCCTCCAGTATGTTCTATTCATTGTTGTGCTGAGATTTATATCCCTAGAGCGTGTAGCTCGAGTAGATTTTGTTTTGCTAAGATGGAGCATGTTCAACACACACACACACACACACACACACATATATATATATATATATATATATATATATATATATATATATATATATATATATATATATATATATATATATATATATATATATATATATATATATATATATGTGTGTGTATATATATATATATATATATATATATATATAGATATATATATATATATATATATATATATATATATATATATGTATAGATATATATATATATATATATATATATATATGTATAGATATATATAGATATATATATATATATATATGTATAGATATATATATATATATATATATATATATATATATATATATATATATATATATATATATGTATATATATATATAGATATATATATATATATATATATATGTATATATATATATATATATATATATATATATATATATATATATATATATATATATATATATATATATATATATATATATATATATATATATATATAGATACAAATTTTTATATGTACATATATATAAATATTTTTTTATCCTTTCTCTCCCAACTAGGTGACTTGTCCTTGTCCAGCTTACTGACTTTTTTTGCCAGAAGTTGAGCGATTACAGTTGTTGCCATTTGTTGTTGGGTTTATTATCTTGTAAAAGTTCTTAACTGGATTTTTTTTCTTGGTCTGCAGAATGGACAAGGCTTCAGGTTTCAAAAAATGTACCAGTTATGGCCACAAAATCCCACCCTTGGAATCCAATGAGTTATATATGGTATGTCTGAGACCATTGCACCTGAATACCACCTATGATATATTCATGGCCTTTGGGCCCCATTCCTTGCAGGAGCACAAAAATTAATTAATGTTAAAAGGCCTTTTACCACTATTTCAGAATAAAGGAGACAGCAAAGAAGGGAAGCATGATATGAGGAAAAAGAGGGTGAATGATGTCTCAAAGGCCCTTCTTCCCCTTCAAAGGCTCCATGACTGGAGTTGGTGCAGGAGACTACTGCTCCAGCTACATCAGAGCCTTATAATTCTCCCCTTCTGGAGCTGTATCACCCCAGTCAGTAGTAATTCCAGAACATCTGCAAGTAGTACGCATTTTGAGACAGAACACTCCAAGTGCCTAGGTTCTCACCTTCCTTTTGCCTCTTCTTTTAGGTCTACCAGATCTGTTTGGAGTGTTTCTGACATCATCTGGGATCATATGAAGAGAGCCTTTACCAAGTCCCAGCCAGACTGATATGGGTGCAATCCCATCCCTTTCTGTTTCCAGGATAGAGGTTCTGTCATTGGCACAGATCTTGGTAACAGACCAACCACAGCATCCCTGAAGGTCTGCCTAACTGCTCCTCTCTGTAGGTATTCAGGGCTGGATTGTCTCTTCACCTAGAATCGTGGATGGCCATCAAATGAGACAACTGGTTGAAGAATATAATATCCAGCATCTACACAATTCCCTTTTCAAAATCCCCCAAAACTGTCATCGCTGTCCCTCCTAGATACCACCTCGACAAAGAAGGCACCAACAAATGAGATTGCTCAGCTCCTTCAAAAAAGGAGTCGTCCAAGAGATCCCACCAGATGAGAGATGGTTCAGTGTATGTTCCAGGTAATATTTAGTTCCCAAGAAGCCATAGGTCCTCAGGCTTATTTTGGACTTGAGCAGCCTAAAGAATTATATTAAAAAATGTAAAGTTCCCAGTGGCCATTGTGCAAGCTATACTTCCATGGTTACCGGACAGAGATGATGTATCCTGTAGACCTTCAGGATGCGTATCTCTTTATGAAAGGCACCAAAGCATCCAGACATTATCTTTACTTCTGTCTTAGTCAGTCACTTTCTGTTTCGAATACTGTCCTTTGGTCTCTTGACAGACCTCACCTCCCTGCTGGCTGTTGGTGTTCACTAAGTGCATGTCTGTCATGTAGCTCCCTGCAGGCTAAAAGGGATCTTCACCTGCCACACCTGGATGATTGGCCCCTTGTCACCGCAGCAAGAGTTTGTATACTTTATGTCTGTCTCCAGGCAAATGACAAAGTTATAGCTGGAGCCGTCTCAAACTCTGATATTCATAGGATGCTGTCTGGACACAAGATTATGAATTGTAAAATCTCAAGCTTAGTCTCACTCCACCTCCATCACTGGATCTGCAAGTCATAGGTTTAATGGCTACTGTGATTTACCTGGTTACCCATGCAATATTTTACAGGGTGGTGTTACAGTGGACCTTGAGTGTGCAGTGGTTTCAGTCACTAGATGTAATGAACAGACACATTTATCTTTATTCTGCAGACATCATCTGGACTGATGAATCCAGTCACTCACTATTTCATCAGGAAGACCATTCATTCTGCCCTTTCCAAAGGCCATAGTGACCACAGATATCACTTCTACAGGGTGGGGGGTATATTGGAGAATGATTGAAAGGATAGGGACCCAACAAGAGGCCAAACTCTGCATCAGTATCTTGGAGATTAGACAGGTCCGAGCTTCCTTCACCAGAGAGTGATTCTGTCGATACAGACAGTACATCAGTGTTATGATATTTTAACAAGCAAGGAAGAACATGATCCTACATCCTGTACCAAGAAGCCATGAGAGAGTGGCAAACAACAATGTCTTCACAGCAGTTTCTGATAGCTGGTTTGTCCTGAAATGTTCATTGTGTTTTGACAGTCAGGCTCAACAGGTGCATCCTGATTCTTCACAAGTGTTTCCTGAACCCATCAGTAACACAGATGATATTCTGCCTCTGAGGTGAGACTTGCTGTGACCTTTTATGAATCTCTGACCAATACAAAATGTAGCAGCTTTTTCGCCCTTATCCCTCCAGAGGTACAGTCGCACAAGGGCACTCTAGTGTTTGCAGCTTTTCTCCATTAACACTAATTACATTGCTCCAGTAGAAAGCATCTCTCTTCAAGGCCTCATTCATCCTCATAGCCTCCTTCTGGTTGAGGCATATCTGGTTCCAAATGCTATGGCATCACCCCAAGAAGCAGCAGCTTTGCCTTCGTGATCCCAAATTTGATCTCCTGTCTCACCCATCTAGTAAGCCTTACTCCGATATTCTACCATTCATACCACAACTACATGGTTTCTCCAGTTCCACTGATTGTCAGTGATACATCCTTCCTTCACAGAGTAATTCAGGTATTTTCTTCTTCTCAGCAAACTTTGACTCATACACTTTGCAGAAGCAAATGGAAGATAGTTCCTCTTTCAGCTCTACAGCAGGGAATGGATCCCTTCTCTATCCTACTTCTTTCATCTTTGCAATTTCTAGACCCTCTCTTTGACTTAGGAGCTGGTTACTCCACCATTAAAGTTCATTTAGTGTCGATTTCCAATTTCTACCTAGGCTTTAATTGGCCTCTGAGCTGTAGTTCAGAGGAATAAAGCCCTAATTACTGAACAAATGACCCAGGTTCAATTAGCAGTTCAGGTATTTGAAGCACTAGCAGTAAGGGAAAGATGTGCTCATCCTAGGGGTGATATTCATCTTGGCATTCCCTGAGGGGAGGCACGTTCCATTGAGGGGACTAGCCCTTGGACATAACTGGTGAATGCAGGGGAGGTGGGGAAATCAAGGGGTAGGTAATAAATTAGGAAAACTCTTCTGGTGGAAACAGTCAACATCACAACTCCCCCATTACTCCCTTATGTTCCACACTGGTCTCAGGCTTAGAACAGAGGTAGTGTGCTAGCTGTAGAGAGAGGCTGGTAAGACCCGGTGATAGACAGTGGCATTGAGCTAAGCCAGAAAAAAAAAGGAAGCAAAGTTGAGGAAAGGCTGTTTAAATCTCCAATATGAGCCTCCCAGAAAGTGTGTAAAGCATTTCTAAAATGTAATTTTCTTCAAGACCACCAGTTAAATACTCCACACCTCTCCAAGAGCTATATTTTGTTCTGGAGGTGTTGACCCTTTCCACATGCAAACGAGCCTCTTCATCTGATTTGCAGTTCCTCTCTTGGTGGACCTTGTTCCTAGTGGCTATAGCTTCAGACAGACAAATTTTGGACATGCACATTCTCTCAACAAAACCTCCTTTCATAATCTTCCACAGGGATAGAGTTTCTGTCAGAACTAATCTCTATTTTATACATAAAATCACTTAAGAATTTTTGCTAAACTAAACTATTCATCTTCTAGTCATTTTTTACACTATTCCAAAACAGAGGAATACGTGTTGCACTCACTTCACTGATGTACTTACATAGACTGCTGCTGATCTTATTTGCATAGCAGAAAAAAAAAATCAGGAAAGAACCAGCTTTTCACAGATCATTACAAGACTAATGATGCATGGGGGGAGGGGGGCTTTCTAAGCCTAGCCAAGTTTTCCTGAATGAATAATGATGTCCTGTATCCAAACAGGACATTGAGGGCCAGGAATTCCTCTACCAAGCTGGGTCAGAAAGTTTCAAAATTTAATTTGTCCATGTTTTGTATATCATTCCAACAACAAAATTAATTATATTATCTAGATCTATCACTCATTCTTTTAATGTTGACGTTATTTGAGCTGCTGTAGTGTGGTCTGCCACACATACCTTTGCCAAGTATTGCACACTGGATGTGATCTTTAGGTGGATGTCCCCCTTTGGGCCATATATCTACAAGGGTAACCTGTCATGTTTCCACCCTGGAATTTGTTTGTTGAGGATTCTGCCCCATAAATCAAAGTGGACAAACAGAATAATGCAAGATATGGAAATCGAACTTTCAAAACCAGATGGAAAAATTGTTGATGTCTGTCTTGTGTCTGTGGACCCATCTGTGAGTACTAGCAATTTATTTTTTTGGACTGTATTCTTGTAGCAAGTTAGCCAGTCAGATTGGATATCTGGAGTTTGTTTTTTCTACATGCATTCTGTATATTTTTGTTGCCTTTTCTTTTAATTTTCCTTCTGTGCCAACCTGCAGATATTTTATTATTTATTTTTATTTATTGTTTTTTTGTTTACCGGTAAAGTCTGACTGGGCATAAGTCCCATATTCAGGGGATGCCTGAGGAAAAAAACCTCCACATAAAATACATATTTATAATGAACAACGATAAAAATTAAACATTTCAAGCATTACTTTGTCGGAGGTATTGAGAAAATAGTAGAACCATTTACTTTAGAAGTTATATTATTTACATAATGTCAAAGACATGTCAACATGTAATAGCGGAAGGTACAAGAGTAATGCTAATGCACAGATGTTCAGTATCTGTATATTGATATTAATGAGCTAGGGTGTTACTATAACAGGAACAGAAAATGGAGGAGGAGGAAGAAAGGTATAAGCAGAAATAATCAAGAAGAGCGTAAGTAGAAGTTCTGATAGTGGAGAGGTTGAGATATTAGTAGATAGGTAAGATGATGAGGTGGGTAAGGAGGGGGTATTAGGAGGAGAGGACTTATGGTTAGTTGTAGGAGCAATAGAGGGTATGAAAGAAACAGGAATAACAAGGATGAGAGAGTCAGGGTGATTGGCAGAGAGATAGGCAATGAAAAGAAATTAATAATAGAGAGATTGTCACTGAAGAGAAACAGAAAGAAAAGGTGGGTTTAGTCAAGATGTGAGCACGAACATAGCCATGAGGAAGTTACGTGGTGTTTTAGGTAGTGTTTGAAACATGTAGTTATTAATTTCTTGTTTTAGGGTGAGTGGGTGAAGTTCCAGTGTTTAGCAACATAGGTTGAGTAAAGTTTGTCACTTGCATTGTTATAAGAGTTGGTCCTGGTCAAGAGGTATTTGTTCTGTGAGTGGAGATTCCTAGGAGGAACATAGTGTTTGAGGTAACTGGCAGGTGTTGGGTTTGTGCATTATTTTATAGGCACTAAGCAGTTGGGAGTAGGTAAGATAATTAAGTAGTTCGAGCCAGTGTAGGTACTTTAGTGCTAGGCAGTGGTGCAAATGGTTTGATAAGTTGGATGCAAGCTTAGCTGTTTTATTATATCAGACCCCTAGTTTATTTTTTTAAGGTGGCGTGAAGGTTAGTCAGGACTGGTGCTGCATACAGAAGTGAGGGGAGAAGATAAGATGTTGCTAAAGAATTCCTAGAGTAGTCAGTGAGAAAGGGTTTGTTTTTGTTGGGGAATCCCAACTTTTAGTAATTTTTCTTGATGGCTTCTGAGGGATGTGTTGATCATATTTTAAGTTATCATCAATAAAGACTGCAAGAAGATTTGTGCTGGAAACTTTCAGTTGAGGTATTATCTACTGGTGTGAAGTGATGATCAGGATTTTTTCTGTGCCAGCAGAGATTTGGGTTAAAAACAGTATTGGTTTGTTTTTAAGCATTTAAAAGTAGTTAGTGGTTATCTAGGCAGGCCTCAACCCAGTCTTGGTGCAGAACATAAGAGCATGGCATTGACTGTGTGTTATAGCTTTGTGAAGATTATTAGTGAATATTTTAAATAGTAAAGGACCTAGTATTGATCCTTGAGGTACGCCAACAGAGACAGAAAGAAGCAGAGAGCTCTTTTCCCATTTTACAGCCAGGAGTCTATTGGTGAGGTAGTTGTGGAACTAAGGGATGAATGGAAGAGTCCTAGGGAGAATAGGTCATGAAGCCAGGCATTGTTGTGAAACTGTGTCAAATACTTTTAATGTGTCTAACAAGAGGGAGGATGCTAAGTTGCCAGGTTTTCTATTAGATTTTGGTAAAACTGAGCAGAGCAGTAGTGGTTCTGTGGTGAGGATGGAAACAAATACTGTACATTTGCACTATTTTCAGTATATGTAGTGCCAGTTGCACAGTAGGTAGCACACTTGCCTTTGGCTGTATTACCACACCAGGTATATTAATTGCTGACATTGCAGTGCAGCATGTTGTGGATGCTGCACTTCTGAGTGTGCCATCCTTCAGATGAGTTGGTGGTAGCTCAGGTAGATATAAAAGATCACATGCCACCAATTAAAAACAGTAGGAGTCCTTTATTTAACACAACATAAAGAACATTATTTATTTTCAAAATATACACCTATACAGGCACATGTATACACATTTCTATTTTTTCACTATTTGTCATTTTTCTTTTAACATCCTCTTTGTTATTCTTTCATAATTGACTCCACTCCTTTTTCTACAACCATAATCTAATGTTTTGCAATTATCATCATCTTCTTTCGGCTGTTCCTGTTAGGGGTCACCACAGCAGATCACCTGTTTCCATTTCTTCCTGTCCTCTGCATCTTGCTCTGTCACACCAACCACCTGCATGTCCTCTCTCACCACATCCATAAACCTTATCTTAGGCCTTCCTCTTTTCCTGTTACCTGGTAGCTTCATCCTTAGCATCTTTTTCCCAATATACTCAGCATCCCTCCTCAGCACATGTCCAAACCAACGTAATCGTGCCTCTCTGGTTTTGTCTCCAAACCTTCCAACCTGGGCTGACCCTCTAATATACTTATTCCTAATCCTGTCCACCCAGTGCAAATCTTAACATCTTTAATTCTGCCACATCCAGCTCAAACTCCTGCCTTTTTGTCAATGCCACTGTCTCCAACCCATATAACATAGCTGGTTTCACTACCCTCTTGTAGACCTTCCCTTTCACTCTTACAGGTACTCTTCTGTCACAGATTACTCCTGACACTCTTCTCCACCCACTCCATCCTGCCTGTACTCTCTTCTTCACCTCTCTTCCACACTCGCCGTTACTCTGAACTATTGACCCCAAGTATTTAAACTCATCCACCTTCGCCACCTCTACTCCTTGCATCCTCAGCATTCCTCTATCATCCCTCTCATTCACACACATATATTCTGTCTTATTCCTGCTGACCTTCATTCCTCTTCTCTCTAGAGCATATCTCCATCTCTCCAGAGTCTCCTCCACCTGTTCTCTACTCTCACTACGGATCACAATGTCATCTGCAAACATCGTAGTCCACGGGGACTCTTGTCTGATCTCGTCTGTCAACCTGTCCATCACCATTGCAAATAAGAAATGGCTCAGAGCTGATACTGGATGTAACCCCACCTCCACCTTAAATGCATCTGTCACTCCCACCACAGACCTCACCATTGTCACACTACCCTCGTACATATCCTGTACCACTCTTACATACTTCTCTGACACTCCTGACTTCCTCATACAATACCACAACTCCTCTCTAGGCACTCTGTCATATGCTTTCTCTAAGTCTACAAAAACACACTGCAACTGCTTCTGACATTCTCTGTACTTTTCCATCAACACTCAGAGCAAACATCGCATCTGTAGTGCTCTTTCCCGGCATGAAACTATACTGCTGATCACTAATCATCACATCTCTTCTTAACCTTGCTTCCACTACTCTTTCCCACAACTTCATGCTGTGACTGATCAATTTAATCCCTCTGTAGTTACTACAGCTCTGGCCATCACCCTTATTCTTAAAAAATCGGTACCAAAACCCTTTTTCTCCATTCCTCAGGCATCCTCTCACTTTCCAAGATTTCATTAAACAATCTAATTAAAAACTCCACTGCCATTTCACCTAAACACCTCCATGCTTCCACAGGTATGTCATCTGGACCAACAGCCTTTCCATTCTTCATTTTCTTCATAGCTGTCCTTACTTCCTCCTTGCTAATCCATTGTACTTCATGATTCACTATCCCTACATCATCCAACCTTCTCTCCCTCTCATTCTCTTCATTCATCAACCCCTCAAAGTACTCTTTCCATCTCCTCAACACACTCTCCTCGCTTGTGAATATGTTTCTCTCATTATCCTTTATCACCTTTACCTGCTGCACATCTTTCCTAGCTTGGTCCCTCTGTCTAGCCAATCAGTACAGGTCCTTTTCTCCCTCCTTAGTGTCCAACCTTTCATACAACTCTTCATATGCCTTATCTTTAGCCTTTGCCACCTCTCTCTTTGCCATGCACCTCATCTCCTTATACTCCTGTCTACTTTCTTCATCTCTCTGACAATCCCACTTCTTCTTTGCCAACCTCTTTCTCTGTATACTCTCCTGTACTTCCTCATTCCACCACCATGTCTCCTTGTCGTCCTTCCTCTGTCCAGATGTGATACCAAGCACCTTTCTAGCCATCTCCCTTACTAGCTCTGCTGTAGTTACCCAGCTATTTAGTAACTCTTCACTGCCACCCAGTGCCTGTCTTAACTCATCCCTGAACTCCACCTCACAATTACCCTTTTTCAATTTCCACCATTTGATCCTTGGTGCTGCCCTCACACTCCTCCTCCTCCTCTTAATCACCAACGTCATCCTACAAACCACCATCCTATGCTGCCTAACTACACTTTCTCCGGTCACCACTTTACAGTCTCCAATTTCCTTCAAACTGGCCCTCCTACATAAGATATAATCCACCTGTGTGCATCTTCCTCCACTCTTGTATGTCACCCTATGCTCCTCCCTCTTATTAAAATACATATTCACCACAGCCATGTCCATCCTTTTGGCAAAATCCACTACCATCTGACCTTCTACATTCCTTTAACACCATACCTACCCATCACTTCTTCATCCCCTCTGTTCCCTTCACCAGCATGCCCATTGAAATCTGCTCCAATCTCCACTCTCTCACCCTTGGGTACAGTCATCAACACTTCATCCAATTCACTCCAAAATTTTTCTTTCTCATCCATTGCACACCCAACTTGTGGAGCATATGCACTAACAACATTCATCATTACACCATCAATTTCCAGCTTCATAAACATTACTCTATCCAACACTCTTTTCACCTCCAAAACACTATTAGCATACTGTTCCTTCAGAATAACTCCAATGCCATTTCTCCTTCCATCCACACTATGATAAAACAATTTGAACCCACCTCTGATACACCTAGCCTTACTCCCCTTCCATCTGGTCTCTTGCACACACAATATACCAACCTTCCTTCTGTCCATCATATCAGCTAGCTCTCTCCCTATACCAGTCATACTGCCAACATTCAAAGTTCCGACCCTCACTACCACAGTCCTAGCCTTTCTCCTCTCTTCCTGTCTTCGGCCATGTCTTCCGCCTCTTCTCCTCCTTCGGCCAACAGTAGCCCAATTTCTGCCAGCACCCTGTTGGCTAACAGGTGGCGGTCGTTGTTAACCCAGGCCTCGACTGATCTGGTATTAAAGTATTTATTGGTGTCTGCATGAAATGATTTGGCGAAGTTTTACGCCGGATGCCCTTCCTGATGCAACCCTCCCCATTTATCCGGGCTTGGGACCGGCACAAAGAAATGCACTGGCTTGTTCATCCCCAGTGGCTGGGTTAATCTAATGTTTTGCAATATATGTGACAAAAAAAAAAACATTTCTCATCAAGCAAAATTTCATTCAGTGTTTCATTCCAGATAGCCCATATTATATAAATTCTTATATACCCTTCTCACATATTCTTTCTTCTTGTAATTTATTTATTTATTTAACATTTGTTAGCCGGGAAATTCTGATTTGGAATGAGCCCATTTTCAGAGGAGGCCCGGAGAGAAACACTCCAGACACATGTCTTTGTAATGTGGGAGGAAACCGGAGCACCCAGAGAAAACCCACACGAATGCAGGGAGGACATGCAGACTCCACACAGAAGGCACCCCAGCCGAGAATCGAACTGGAGAACCCCTTGCTGTGAGGTGACAGTGCTACTGCTGCACCACTGCGCCGTCCATATTCATATCTATATTGTCATTAATATTCTCAAAAATGTTTTCTTTACACAACTTTTTCATGAGTTTTACCACTCTTTTACATTAAAAAATATGGTCTGTTTTCTTCTTCCTCACAAAATAAACACTTTTTTCAAGTTACTTTTTATATAGCATATTCCCCTTTACTGGCAGCTTATTACATTTCTGCATAGGAAATCCTGGCACTTAGTACACTACATGTTCCTTACTTTGATGCTTTAATAATTTCTTCTGATAAATTTTTCCATGGATTTATGTATTAATATTGTTTTGTCACATGATTATACCATATCCTGCTATCTTTCTCTGTCTCATCAATTTTTATTTTCAGTGTAAGTATTTTTTCTTGATATTTACTTAATTGCTTCATTTAGTTATTTTGTCCCCTTTTCTTATTCTCATCATCTTCCAGATCTTTTTGTACTTTATATATAATTTTTCATTCTCTTCCTTTCCTCACTTAAAAAACAGAATAAACGACTGGGTTTAGTAACCCAAATCCCTTTTCATCTTCACTCATATACAACACCTCTTTTCATTGGGTTTAATATTGAGTCCCATATGAAATAAAACACCAGTCGCATAGTTTCCTTTTCTGGAATCATATAAATGTTTGACATATATGCTATTTTTCCATTAACACAGAATTGTGTAGATAAACCTTTTTTTTCTGAACAGTAAACTGTGTCTCCTCCACAGAAGACATATTTAATTTCTTTTATCAACCCCCTCCCATTGCATTATAACTACATCATTTTCCCAAATGTTATTCCTAGCAAAGACACAATTCATTGAAGCATACGCACCCCCAGTTTTCACCACATCACCCAAACTGTTAGTTTTATCTTTATTCAAGTTCATTCCGGTTTCCTTTAACCATCCATTCAGACAAACCAAAATTTCCCTCATCCATGCTTTGTAGCAACTAACACTATCTCATCTGTGTATTTCAAAACTACTAGAATCACCACCTCCTTTTGCAATACAGATGTAGCATCTTTTATTTTTAAGCTACTTCTCTCACTATCTCATTCATTACCAGGGCAAACAATATTCCACTCATGTGACATACTTGTCCTGTACTACACTTCATGCATATTTCTTTACTCGTCCACCAATTCAGTAATGCTCACTCTATTATTTTGATATGCTGACATACACACTGTCCTAATTCTATTATCTATTCTATATTTCTTCATAACATCCCACAAAGAAGCATGTCCTACTATATCAAATACCTTGCTAATAACTACCATAAGTTTTCACATCCTCGCTTTTACTTATATCATCCACAATTGATCTCACAACCAATAACAATTCTTGACATCCCTTCCCTTTTATACCATCTATATATACTTGCTTCAGTAATAT
The DNA here is from genome assembly GCF_019279795.1 of Protopterus annectens. NCBI lineage: Eukaryota > Metazoa > Chordata > Ceratodontiformes > Protopteridae > Protopterus > Protopterus annectens. The sequence goes on along the minus strand of NC_056729.1, from coordinate 1,109,773,508 downwards.
CCTTCATCCTTCCTTCCATCATCCTCTGTATAAATCACATAAAACATTTATAATCTGCGTTGTTTAATATAATGGGTTTCCACGCTTTTTGTTTCATTCTTCTCATCTTTCTTCCATATACATTTTTGTATCCCACCACATATCACCTTATAAACAAACCCTACCTTTAACCATTCAACCTTTAAAACATTAAATGCATTACATTTACAAATACTCTTTGCTAATCCATTAATGTATTATACATTTCATACTCTATACCATCTGAGCCTGCTACTGAAATATTTACTTTTCTAAGTGCTTTATCCAATTCACTAATAGTAATTTCTTTTTCAAATTCTTCCTTAACTTATTCTGATTTTTTTTTTACTTTCCATTGTCTGTCATTTTTCTGCTTTTCATTCTTGTACTTATTTTCCACATGCTCTATTACAATGCTCAAAATGTGTTCTTATGTCCTTTTTATCTCTTCTTTTACATTTTTCATTATATTAATATCTTCCTTTACTATTTTACCCAAATATGCAAATACCTCTTCCTTTCTCCCATGTAAATAATATCTCTGCCAAACAGTAATGCCTTATTTTTTTTCTTGATTTCTTTTAAATATTTCTTTTTCAATATTATGCTATTCTCTCTTTTTATTCTTTAAATTCTCTAATACATTTCCCATACTTCACTTCCTCTTCCTTTTTGAGATCATGCTGCCATCGGGAAAAAAAAACGTTTGTATACCTTTTTTAAATTAAATTCAGACCAGTTTTTATAAACGTCTTTCATGGTTATATGATCTTTCCATAAATGCAATACTTCCCACTCTCCTTTTTCATCCCATAGTTTCTCATTTATTCTATGTATTCCCTTTCCTATTTTAACATGTTCCCTTTCTTCCATCACCTCCATCCATATTACTAAGTGGTCTGAAAATACTGTCAACTGTATCACCACGATCCATTTCCCCAAGCATCCCTGTAATGCAAAGTAATTAATTTCAGATCCAAGTGTCCCATTGTGCAAGTCTACTGACTTTTGTTCCAGAGAGCTAATTTACTGCATTTTATCACTTCCTGTGTTAACATCTTTCCCTTTCTTTTTGCATTTTCTCCTTGAATCACAATTAAAGTCCCCTGCATTTATGGGTTTCATGTTAACCACCACATGGTCTAATGTTTGATTAAACAGATTGGTTCCTTGCTAGTTATATATACATATAATGCTATAATTCTATAAACATGTTTTCGCCATCTTGCATCCACAGCAGTGAACCTTCACATCCTTACCAACTTTACAACTATTTTCACTGTTGTGTTGCGCAACACAGCCACTCCACAACAATATTATCAATTAGCCATGTATTCTGTTTGTAGTTTTTCTTCATTTGTCAGGGATCTTAACATCCTCTATTAGAATAAAATTCACTTCACATTTAGCATACCATTCCAGTATTCATTTTCTTCTTACAGCGTTAGTAATACTGTTCACAATTGCTGAAAGTAGTCTAAAATTTTTGCTTTTAATATTTTTAAATTTTTGTTTTCATATTTTCACAATTTCCCTAACTAAATAGTTTTCCTAGGTTTGTGTATAAATAATCCTTGATCCTCAGAATTATAGGTTCATATGTGTTTACTAGACCAATGACCACAAGGGCCTTTTTAAGCCTAGCCATGCATCCCAAATGTTTGACAAGTTCTGATACCCTTGATAAGTGTAAGCAGATTTTTCACTGGCTAGAACTTCAAAAAATTGTTAGTAACAATGCCTTTTATTGACTTCTTTTCCTGCATGCACTCTCTGTCCTCATTTTTCCAATCCATACGTTTTTCTTCTTCACCTAGTTCACCCTTTCCCCAGCCTCTTCTATGCCTTCACCATCTCCTCCAGCCTGTTGTTGTTCTTCATGTATGTTTTCTTCCCTTTCCCCTTCTTTTTCATTATTTACTGTTTGCTATTGACAATCCATCCAAACGTGTCCTTTTTTTTTTCTTCTTTTTTTTAACACAACCTGCATTCAGACACACACACGTTCTTGCAGTATGTCCTTTCTCCCCACACTGGTTATCCTTGTCACAATCATTAATTAAATGAGAAACTCCCCACAAAAGAAACATGATTTAGTCTGGCCAGGATATCCTAATAACTCTGTATGACCAGCCACAATAATAACATTTAGCAAATGTGTCACCGTTTTGTTTTCACATTTCAAAACAATTTCCACTGTCCTCCCTCCATTCCATAAGTTTCTCTCATCTCTAATTTTCATAGCATTATCAACAATTTCACACAGATCCAACTTGCATTTTTTTAACCTTGTCGTCTTTCAGTTCATTGGTTCTAAACTGCAAAGTAATGCTTTTTAACATTTAGGTTATAGCCAGAAAACAAGTAATTGTTCAGTGATAAATGCCCTCCTTTTTGTTACCCAGTTCCAGAAATGTTGTCATCAGTCTCAAATAAGTCACAAAAAATTTCTGTCACAGTATGTATAAAAGATTGAATTTCTTGAGCTTTAAAACGTGGAGTAGTTTACAAATTGTCTCATATATAATATCTGTCTAATACGGTGTCATTCTTTTGCTCTTATTGTCACAGTTGGTATTCTCTTCTTTTTAAAAACAGTTATACTTAGTTTGTTGCTGTTCCCTTTCCTGCCTGCTTTTGCTGCTACACAGGTTTTAGTTACTCCATTATTTGCTGCCACAAAATCAGACCCCTTCTCCTTTTGTTGCTGCTATCCTCTTTTACTTTCTGTCTCTACTGCATAAGTTTTTACTGCTGCATTCTCTGCTGCCACTTCATCTGGTTCCTTTTCTACATCCTCATTACTTTTGAAAACGTTATCAGCCATTTTACCCCGTGAAACAGCAGGACTGTGTTACCTGGATCACCCTGTTCAATTATTTTTTTAACAGGACAGCCCAACTGATGCTAGTTCTGTTATCTCCATCAGTTTCACAGACTCACTCCTTTCTCCAAGAAGAGAGCTAAACACTGCTCATTTGTAACCTCCACATCATAAGAATGTTTGTTTACATTCTGAAGCTCCATATCAAACATTTTTCTCCACAGTCTCACTTTCCACTTCCAAACTCTGCATAGCTTTTTTCTCCTTTTACTTGCTGCTGCTTATGTAGGAGCCCCCTGCTGCTATCCACTAGCCCCAAAGAGTAGGAGAAGTTCCCTGATGCCCTGGCCAAATTTCCCCTAGTAGTACAAGTACTACCTTGGGTCTCCCCTGAAAAGAAGCTACTAGCTTAGTGTGACTAACCCGATCAACATAGAATAGATAAAATAAATAAAGTTAATTAAAGTTCATATACTTACCATTAAATTCTTGTGGTTGTCATTTATTTATTATAGGCATATTTATACACTGTTGTTTATCTGAGAACAGGGTTGTTTACACTGTATGGCACACACCTATGACATTTTTTTAGCTGACTGCCAGTAAAATGGATATTATTTGGCTCTACGTAAAAGCAGACAGGTAATGAGAAGTCTCTGACTTAAGTCTTCTGAGTAGTGGCATGACTCCCAGGAAAATAATTCTGTGGAGAATTAAGGAATTATCCAGCATTGGAGAATTATGCCAGCCTTCCCTGGGATGTGGATGTGTGTGTAGTTGTGTATAAATAATACTTTGTGTGAAAAGCAGCCACCATGGATACAGAGTCGTTCGAAAACATTGGTTCACAAAGGGTGCAGTTAGGCTCTATAAATAAACTGTGTGCAGTTCAGTTTGGATGTTGAGATTGGAAGCCAGTGCCCTGGACAGCACTGCATATTCCATTGCTTGTCTTGTAGATTAATCTTTGCAATGGACTTGTGTACACTTTCTTACAGTCACTTTGTGCATTGCGGGGACAGTGATGCCTCCACATTACTCTTCACATTGAGTGGCAGTCGTGCTACCTGTTCTCCACGTTTGATAGCAGTGGTTACAGTGGAACTCCACATGGCTTACAGCAGTGGCAGATAACGGCTGATGAATATTGAGTAGTTGGAGGTGTGTATTTTATGTTCTTCCCAAGCATAACTTTTTTGTTGCTAGATCTGGTACACTGACTCCATAAGCAAGTTCCTACTCTTTCTGGGTGCCCTTTTAAAGTCTAAGGGCCATAGAGAAGTAAGGATTTAAGTGTAGATTAGGAGAAAAGTAATGTCTTTTGGCTTTTCCCAGTTAGGGGTCGCCACAGCAGAACTCCGGTCCGCTAATGATTGGCAGTGGATTTTTACGGTGCCAAGTTGCCAGCCCGACACCCAACCTTCAAAGAAGGCACACCCATTCACGCTCGCACCTAAGTGTAGATTAAGAGAATGTGTACTAATTCTGAGACTGCAGTATCTCTTGTGTACTCCCCTAGTCTGGAGTGCAGTGATCTCAGAGCTAGTGTATATAAAGTAGTAGTAGAGTTGTAGTGGACACAGTTACCCACATTTGGGGAGTGCATGCCTTAAGTGTTTTTTTTTTTTATTTTTATTTAACATTTGTTTACCGGGAAAGTCCAACTGGACACAGGTCCTTTTTCAGCTGAGACCTGGGGAGTAAAGCTCCAGTTAAGCAAAATTACAAGTTTGAGTTGCAGATAATATAAGACTTACACAAAAACATAAACTTTATCTATACTACAAAAGAAAAAGGCTTGTCTGCAAGCAAGCTCAAAATGTCAAACATAAAAGTTACAAAAAGATAAATATGAAATGTCTTAGAAAAACGTGTACACTATACATCACAGTATGAGTATGTACATATGTATGTAAGTCTTTTGTCATGCTTGGGAAGAAAAAGAGACTCCTGAGAGAAGGAGAGGACAGATGCCTCAGTTAGGATTTATTGGGAGGGCAATGAGATGCAAAGTTAGTCAGAGATGTAGAGTTGAGCAGTTAGAGGTCTATCCAGGGCAGTTACAAGAACAGAGCCAGGAGTGTTTCAGGTATAGTTTTAGGAGTTTTTTAAACTGTGTTAAAGAGCAGCAGGTAGTAATTTGGGTGGGCAGTTTGTTCCATATGTTAGGGATGTAGTTTGAGAAGAGTGATTCTCCAGCTGTGTTATTTGCTTTGGTGGTGTCTAGTAGGAATTTATTATTAGAGCGGAGGGGTCTGGAAGTGATGTATGGTTGTAATAGTTTTTGGAGGACAGAGGTTTTGTCTGGTTGATGCAGAGCTCTACAGTGATGTGTTTTGTATCTGGCATCAGTGGCAAACTTGGCAGTTTTATTATAACAAGCTTCGAGTTTGGTTAGTTCAGATTTGCGGAGGTTGGTTAGGATTGGGGAGCCATATAGGAGGGAAGATAGGAGATGCATGTGATCAGTAGTAGCTTTTGAGCATCTGGTTAGGAATTGTTTGTGTAAAGCAAACCTAGGTTCTTGTGGACCTTAATGCCAAGTTTTGCAACTGGCATGTTTTATCAGAATCGCATTTAAAATTTTGAATTGTGAGAACATACAATATAAATTCTTGTACTTCTGATAGAGAACTGTTATTTCCTTATGTCTTTTTTCTTTGATTTTGCAGTCTGGGTTAACTTCATGGTGGCAAAGCAGTGAAGTATACTATCTTTTCTCAGGAGCAAAATATTCTGAGCTTTGTCATTCTCTTTCTTTGACAGCCCTTTGAGCATTTAAATTGCATCCTAAATTTAATTCATCAGCATTGTATTTACTGGATCAGCCTTGGTGTCTGCATCATAGCAAGGGTAGATTATTGTAGTTTCTGACTGTAATTTTCTTTAGTTACAATACAGAGGCAAGAATGAGCTTTAGTGCTTGTGCTGAGATCAAAGTATATTAGTACTGACGTAAACAGAAATAAGTTAGTACTGACATAAACATCTCAACACTTTTTTTACAGTATACAGGGGGTAAGGAAATCTGTTTTTCTAAAAACACTGTCTTAGATTTGTGCTGCAAATGACTGGAGATTGGTTCTTTTGTAGATGCCTAGTTAGTGACTGATCACTCCGACTGTACCCGTTTCTGCTTCTCTACCACAATGTAGTGATTTTTTTCCTTCACAGAATGAACTCCTCTTGAGTGGGGGATAATCTCACTCTGCTTACTCTCTTTACACTCAAGACCACTGCTTCCCTAACCCTAATATTTTCCAGTCCACTCCTTCCCTCATTTCCTTCATATACTACTGACCCACACACACCCCTGCTGTCTCTACCACAGTAGCTCTGTTCACTCAACCAAAGGTCCCAGTCAAAGCCCTCATTCTTATAGCAACAATCAGCCCTCCCAATCAAGTTATCTTTACTCCTAGATAAGACTATGACCTCATCTACATGCTGTATTTCCACTATCCCCATGTAGTGAAGAAATAAATTATAAACCATATAAGCAGAAAAATGAAACCCCAACTCTGTCCTTTTCACTTATAGTATAGCCCAATATCTCTTCAGGATATTGCAAATCATACCTGTCAACTGTACAGATTTTCACAGAATTTCCAGATTTTTGCTTCAGCTATTTGGTCTGTTTCTCATAAAATTCTGTTTTTCTGGCAAATCATTAAGGGTTAAAGTCAGAAAATAATGACAGACATTTGAGTTTCAGACTTTATATCCTTGAGAAAATTCATGCTAATGCAAAACTTGTCATTCTATCAACTTTCTAAATAAGGGCAATATTTAAAAAGTGTCCCTATTTTTTGGGCATTTGTCCACCTATTATTTATGACTTTGCCCAGATTTTTTGCTGTAAGAGGTTGAGAGATATTTTTCAAATTAATGCCACTGCACTTCCACACAATGAACATAATTTCAATCCCTTTCTTCTCACCAAATCCAGCACAATAGAAACAGGTATTGTCATATACCTCACACTATTGACTGGTCTACGAATGGTCTTTTGACTTAGGGCTGGATTCAGTAAGCCTACACTAACTGTACACTGTTCTGAGGAACAGAAAACACAGACATAGCACTCACCTTCTTTCTCCTAAATTTCGTTTTCCTACTGATATTTTGCTGCTTTAAATATTGACAGGGATTCATAAAGGTTACCACAAAGTGTAGACCATGTGTACACTTAGCGTAATATTACTGAGTGACTAGAAAACACAAAAAAATGAGATAAGAATTTTATTGAATACATATCATGTACACTTAGTGTAGGCTTTATTGAATCCCGGGGTTAGTCTTTGACCACCTCTGCAGTAGTCCTTACTTGACCAGTTTATAACAAACATCCCTCATATATTACATAATTTTTCCAAAGTCATTAAGTGACTTTTCATCCATAAACTGCCTAAACAAAGCAATTCTTGGCATACATTTCCCTTTGGATAAAGAAAGAATCAAAGTTAACCATTGGCCAAGGTTAACTCCAGGCATTAAAAACCATAAGAAAGTAAGAGACAACCCACAGAGTCTCTGAAATCAGCCAATGACCATAATCATCACAACACTTTTAATATTTTATGAAATCAGAGTAAACTAGAATTTAAGAAAGTTAAATCCCACTGCCCATGTTCTAAGCTCTTCTGTCAAGAAGGGCAACCCATAATCTGAAATGTAATTAAGGATATTGTTCACTTTGAAGGTGCTAAATCAAATACCTTACAGACTTCAATGGACACTATAGAGATAATAAAATTTCTGAGCTGGGGTTTGATGGAGAAAGGACGATTGTGCAATTTCCTATTGGCAGACTAATTTAATACTGTTTAATTTTGCCTGTATATAAGGCTTGCATTTGAGTGGATTTTGGCTCAATTAACTGGAGCTGCTCTGAGTTTGGCATCCTTTGCCAGAGGTCGTGTGTTTCTGCTTAAATCCAAGCCATCCAAAGCTAAGAACAAAAAATTGTTTATTTTGAGTTCGATTTGCACTTTTGAACTGTATTTTACTGGTTTACTGCTTTAATTTGTGCCCTTTTGACTGCTTTTACTGTTTATGCCTGCTTCATTATCTGCACTTGTTTTGCACTGAAATATTGCTTAGTTAGCATAGACTAGATCCAGACTTGCTGAATCTAGCCTGATTTTCATACACTTGCACTCAGATCCAGACATCTTACATTAAGAAAGGCTCCCCTGCACCCTTGTGGCAGAAGAGTGTGGATATAGCCTTGTCTGAGCTGGGGATTGCTGGAGGAAGGATCATTGTGTGATTTCTATTGGCAGACTAGTTTAAAACTGTTTAATTTCACCTGTATATAACCCTCGCATTTCTGAGTAGCTGTGCACCGTGCAATGGTGGTTAGTGGTGCCCTGTATAGATGCAAATGCCTAGAAGCACCTTTTCTCCTAGATAGCAGTCAGTGAAACCCTACCAGGCTTCCCTACGGCTCTACAGGCAACTCAAGTGCACACTTCTGCTGCTGTGCGGTCAACTCAACTGTGCAGTTCTACACTGCAGGCAATCCAGCAGAGCATTGAGCAGCATCCCCAGACTTTTCAACCCTGATCCTCTATAGAATAAGTCCCCTTGTTAATCCCAGTCAGGGTTGCTAGACTTGGAAAGGGACCCCAAAAAAAAAAGGCTTTGCAATTCTGGATTGGCTCATATGCCGGTATATGAGCCAATCCAAACTCACAAAGCGGAGGCTGTTTCGCCAGGATTTTAACCAGCAGTGCGGGACTCTGGATTGGGCTGCTGATCCTGGGACATTCCCGCTCAAATAGGGACGTCTGACAACCCTGATCCCAGTGCAAAAGCTGATCTAACTTCCCCTTCCCACAAATTAGTACTTTAAAGATTGCCTGATACTATGAACAATCAGTTTCCCAACATTTCTGTAGCCAGCCTGATGAGATGGGCATCCTGAGGCAATGTAGGAATTGCCTCATGTATACTGACAACCACTTGCTTACTAAGGCAAAAAAATACAGTTTGTGAGAGATGTAACTATACCATGAAGCTAGAATCAGTCCTCTCACATAACAATAAAGAAGACATTAAACAGGTTGTCAGCACACACCTTTCCTCTCATACAAGATAAAGTCAAGACACATAAATCCACATACGTGGTGGTACTCACTAAGAGCCTACCAAAAGACCAGAAATGACCTAAGTGCAAATAACTCACACATACTGGTACACTATCAGTGTCTCAGAAAGTTAGCCTATAAGGTCAGAACCACATGTGGGGCTGACTCATTCATCCTATCTTCTTACTCTTTTTTTCTATTTATTTTTTGGCAAATATTAAGATTATGGTTACCACTCCTGTCCTGACCAGCCATACCTCAAAGCATTCCTAACACCAGTCTTCTACCAAGTATCTCCAAAGAACAGGTCATAGAAGCGCTCTCCAAGGCCAACAACATAACCTCTATGGAATGAGATAACATCTCAGGCTGCTTACTAAACAATCTAAAACAAGACCTAGCAGAACCACGTGGCACTCTCTTTAACCTTTACCAAAGGGGGTCCATCAACCGACCCTGCTATCTATCGGCCCATAAACCTCTAACCAGTCTTATCAGCAAGGCCATGGAAAGGATCATCATGGACCTTATCAACAAGGACATAAGCAACCTTCAAACTCTTGACCCAACCCGGTTTGGTTTCATCAGGGGTAGATCTTGCTTATTAAACATGGTGGATTTCTTTGAGAATGTCAAAAAAGCTGTGAATGAGGGCAAAGTAGTGCATACTGCCTATCTTGATTTAGCCAAGGCTTTTGACACAATCTCCCATGCAGGATCATTGAAAAACTCTCCCAGCTGGAGATTAACCCATACGTCACTAGATAGGTAGCCAACCGGCTCACTGACAAAACACACACTACCAAAGTTGGGGCATCCACCTCCACCAGTGGACCATTTACTAGTGGGGTACCCCTACTGTTTGGAATCTATTTCTCTGAAGTCCAGGTGAAAGTAGATGGCCTGTGGCTTACCAAGTTTGAAGATGACTATAAACTGGGTGTAATCATAGAGTCTCCCAATGGACTGTAAACTGGGTTCAATCATAGAGTCTCCCATTGATGTTAACATATGTACAGAAGGGGCTGATGCAGACAAATGGTTGGTGCCAAAGTCATGGACTAAAAGTAAATGTAAAAAAAAAAATGCCTCATTATCCCCTTTAGTAAAGGAGTAGCCCCTGCTAATTATGAAATAGATATTACCCCTCTATGCTCAAACCCAGTGGTGAGAGACTTGGGAAACACAGGTTGATAGCAATTTAAACTTCAGTCACCATGTGTCCATAGTGGTAAGGAAAGCCTTCTACACTGTGCATCTCATAAATAAGGACATCACATCCAAAACTAAGGAAGTTATAACCATGCTGTACTCGACCCTTATCAGACCAGTAATTGAGTGCAGTGCTCCCTTCTGTATGTACCTCACCAGACACCTGCTGCAACTGAAGAGACCACAGAGGTTTCTAACCAGAATAATCCCGGGCCTCCAAAGCATGACCTACATGAAAAGACTGAAAGATCTGTCACTGTACACTGTATCATACAGGCTGCTGAGAGGTGACCTGTGAATAGCCTACAGAGCAGTCTCTGACCCTGCTCTGCTGGAAATGCTGCATTTATGCAAATCAAATGAGACAAGAGTCACTTACTCCAGGGATCTCAACCTAGCCTGTGACATTAACAAAACATGTTGAAGAGACTGATATATCTACCTGAGATTGCTGCTCCTCGGGAATAAGTTCCCACTTCACGTGAAGCAGAGCTCCTAAATGACCCTATTTAAGTGGAGCCTTGACAGTTGGATGGGGGACCATAAATTCACCCTGGGGCTAGCACCTGTGTCTCTTATGGATAGGGGCATTCGGTGCTGGTTATAGAATCACTCCGCAAAAAATGAACATCCAAGTATGCTCAATTAAGATACATGTATTTTTTTTTTTTACATAGCTAGGCTTGTAAAGACCCTAGGGTCATTAGCCTAGTAACCTGCTATGAACCCATTCATTGGCATTCATGTACTTTTCCCAGCAACCATACCACAGTGCACTGTCCACCCAACTACATCTCTTAATGTCCTTCCATGTAATGTTTCCCCTCACTATGCCAACCCTCACGTTTTACTCTAGAGAAATCACAAGTAAGAAAAAGTGTTGAAAACCTGAATAAGAAAGCTTACTCCCATCCTGCCTGCATCAGTCGGCTTTCCTGAGAATCTCTGCTTTCCCTCTTTCCAAACCAGTCCAGACCATTGGCTCATATTTAGAACCTCCCACTTTACTAGTGGCAGGTGGCACAGGGAGTAGCATTGTTGCTTCACAGCAAGAGGTTCTCTTGTTCTGTTCTCAGCCAAGGTGCCTTCTTTGTGGAGTCTGCATGTCCTCCCTGCGATCACTTGGGTTTTCTTTGAGTGCTCCAGTTTCCTCCCACAATACAAAGACAACGCATTAGACAGATTTGACACACTAAATTGACCATAGGTATGAGTGCATATGTGTGGCATAGAAGAGCAACTGTGGCAGGGCTAGTCACTTGGTGGTGTGAATATCAGTTCTAGACGATCGCCACTGTTGATGGCACCCTGAGCTTGTTGTCAGAAATGAAAAAGGGGGTTATGGCTGGATCGATGGACTTCACTGCTGGTCTTAGCGTCCCACAATTCAGTCATACTCATATAATTCCCTTTCCAAAAAAATTTAACTACCTCATCATCTCTAGACTTCTGTCTTATTTCCATCTCCTGCCCTACGACAAAAATGCTTTAAAAGACTTCTTATAACAATCAGATACCAGAATACCTTAACAAATAGTGTTACCAAACTCTAAAGATGGATTCAGAAGTGATTGCAGTACTCTGCTATTTATACTCTTACTGATGAAATTCTCTCAGCCATGGAAAAAGGATATTTAAAAATTTAAGTAGGGCATTTAAAAAGTGTGATTTCTCTAAGAAAATCTTCAGCATACAATCAGGAAACAATATGACCTCAGAAGTTTCTTTCTGTCTGGTGTTCCCCAAGGATTAGTCTTTGGGCTTATCCTATCATCCATGATTATAAATTACATCAGCTCAGCTATATCATCTTTCAATATCACTTTTTATGCAGTAGATATTATGCTATATAGAACTAGTGCTTCCACCTCCCCATTATAAAAAAGCCCTGCAAAAAGATTTCAGCAAATAATGTCTGTGGCTAGCTAAGAACTACTAACTAGAAACTATTCGAAAATAGCTATCATAAAATTTAGGCACTCTAAACAACTTTCTTCCTCTACACCCCTTAACCCCCCCCCCCAAACAACTCTGCTAGATATAGTCCAGCAGTACAAATACATAGGACTTGGATCCCACCCTGTCCTTTCATCACCATACGTAATTCATTGTTAAAAATAAAAAAGGACAGTTACCAACTTAAGGCCAGCAATTCCATCTCTAACCATTTCACCCATGAAGCGAGAAGGGCACTGGCAAAAAATGTAGTCATTCCTAAGTTGGAATACATTTACTCCATAGTTACAGTCCACTTGTTCTATAATATTCAACTGTTGCAGACAACTGTCAATGTTGGATGTAGATTCATGAACCTCTCACCAAGGTGTAAACATCATAGTGTCACATTGCAACAAGTCAGTTGTCTGTCCATCCCTGTATATTGTCTACACTTTCCTATAAACTTTTCCATCAACACTACTGCCCCTTCCTATACTACAGGCTTTAAATCAAACACTCTACTTACTCACTCTGCAGTGAAGAGAATAGCACCCCTCACCCTTGTTTTCCCACTTTTTAAGCTTACAGTTGCAAAAAGAAGTTTTAATAAAATTGTTCCAAATTGGAATAATGTACCAAAAAGGTATACAAATCTTTCAGAAGGAATGTTATTGACCATCTAAAAGAGTCATCTAAATGTTCCTACAACACTGACAAAGGCTAATGTAAACATTGCTTCTCCACATGCCTCAAACTCCTCTCACTGGTGGAAAATGAAGTCTTTACAACCAACACACTGATGCTGCACAATGTTTTAAACTTTAATATGTTAAGACATCTTTGCTTAGAAGTTTATCATTCTAACACATAAGGGTGGCTACTGGTCCCACCCCCCCACACGAACACACACACACACATATATAAATATATATATATATATATATATATATATATATATATGTATATATATATATATATATATATATATATATATATATATATATATATATATATATATATATATATATATATATATGTATATATATATATATATATATATATATATATATATATATATATGTATATATATATATATATATATATAAATATATATATATATATATATATATATATATATATATATGTGTGTGTGTGTGTGTGTGTGTGTGTGTGTGTGCAACTGAATTAAAGAAATAGTATTTAAGGATGGGAGCTAATGTAGGTCCCATTATGTTAAGGTGGTAACAGGCATATTTCAAAACATTTTTGCTAAGTTCAAAGAAAAGGTTAATGGAATGAGTCAGTTGGGGAATGTCATACCCAGTGTCCATCATTCCAGGCCTACCTATCACCTGGGCAGCTGTGAAGGCAGTAGTTATCCTAACAATCACCCAGTTTTACAGGAGAGTTTGCAGGAGTCCGAAAAATAAAATAATAAATAATGGAAATAAATTTTGGATTATGGTAGTAAAATAATTTTGCTGTAGGTGTTGACACTTTGTTTTTAAAAAGTATACTTTTAGAGATCTGTGCTGTTACATTGTAACTATTAATATTACTCTCTAGTAGTGGAAGGCTGAGAGTTGCACATTTTAAGTAGTGTAATGTTACTGCAGGATTTACTGTGTAAAGTAATAACATATGGCCTTTAGTGAGAGCTGAAGCACTATGTCACAGAAGAAAAATTATCAAGGTAATTCTCTTACCTTAGATAATCTAAAAAGCCTGTATTTATTTATTCATTTAGTGTTAGACATAGAGGGTTATGATTAGGTCTCTGATCATAACCATGCTGTTATGTGTTTTGGGACAAGGATGCCAAGACTCTTCTTGAGTGAGTGTCGAGAACACATTAACGGGTTATGATTGGCAAGACCTGATTATAACTCTTAGTACATGGAATAGATAAGTCTCTATTCATTGCAATCAGTTACAAAAGGAAAAAAAAAAACAATGTATTTTGCTGGCTTGGAAAGTCAGTGAAGCACTTACTGAGCAGTGTCACATAGAGAGCAAGTAAGAAAAAAGTCAAGGACATTTTTTTCAAATACTGCCCTAATTTAAATAAGTTACTTACAGACTAATGTCTGTAAACGTCTGTGGACATAGGAGCAAAGATATTCTGGGATTCACCTTCACAGCACTTGGGGGATGTGTAAAAAATGTTACAAACCTCTGGAAGTGCTGTTACAGTTGGGCCTTGCACTCTAGTAGCATGTTACAGTATTTTTCCAACTTTGGAGTGTAATCACTGCTTTCCATGCACTACGTAAAGTTAATCCATAATCACTAATAACATTGTCTCTTTCGTGAATTTTAAAGGAAAGCTGTGCTGCTGGCATTGTAAGAATCCTGGGTTGTTTTTAATAAAACTGAAGTAATTTAATAGAAACATGGCTTAAGCTTCTTTCAAGTGTGTGTGTGTGAGTGTGTGCGTCTGTCTGTGGGTTGGTGGGTTAGTAGAGCTACACTGAAGGAATTATCATTGCAGTAGCATTAACTGCTATGCTTGGTTGATAAGTGCCTCTTGGGGACATAGTGTTAATCATTCCATATTATTAGTAGCATATGTGCTCCTGGGAAACACAAATCTCAACTTGAGTACTTCACTAGACAAGTCATATAGTACATGTTAAAACAAAACCATAATCATGAGTGATTTCATTTTTTGAGTTTATGAAATTAAGTGTTATTGTCAGTGAGCTTGTGGTTAATCTGTTCCTTTTGTTTAAATCATCACTAGTACTACTAGGGCTAGGTGTTGATCAGGAAACATGTTTCTTAATTCACCTTACAACTGTGTCCTGCGGGAGTTACTTTTTCCCCCTTTTTCAGGAAGTATGGTCTCTCATACACCAGTGTGATTTGATCCAACAACCTTTGCCTCCCAGAATGCTAGGATTACAGGCATATACCAATCACTCAGCGTTTTCATTCATACCTAGCTAGCCACTCAAAGGCATGAGCTATGCCCATGACTTTTTGTAGCGTGCGTTAGTTACCAGAGGGCCTGTATCATGTGCCAAATGTGATAGAACCCAGCTTCTTCTGTGGGTTGTTTGCAGAGACAGGTCTAAGTATCATGTTTGAATGATGTTACTTCTAGTACTGATATTCTTAAAGACTACAGCATAAATCATTTTAGAGCAGTCTATGGTGAATCTTCTTCTTCTTCTTTCGGCTTTTCCCGGTTAGGGGGTCGCCACAGCAGATCACCAGTCTGCTCATGATTGGCAGTGGAGTTTTACAGTGTCGAGTTGCCAGCCCGGCGCCCAACCTTCCACAGAAGGCACACACATGTACACACTCGCACCTAGTACCAATTTAGAGTGTCCAATCCACCTACAGCATGTCTTTGGGATGTGGGAGGAAACCGGAGCACCCGGAGGAAACCCACGCGACCACAGGGAGGACACGCAGACTCCGCACAGAAGGCACCCCAGCCGAGGATCGAACCGGAGAACCTCTTGCTGGGAGGCGGCAATGCTAACCACTGCACCACCGTGGCCGCCCAGTCTATGGTGAATATGTCTTGTCAATGTCGAATCATTTGTTTGTTGCAATGATTTTAAAAGAGGAAGACCTCCTCTTTTTCTAAGATGTTAGTTAAAAGCATTTCATTACTGGTGCTAGAAGGCATTATAAATTGCCACCTTTTTAATTACCTACCTAGAAACCCATCAGACAGTGCTTTTGTATGTTTGCTGTACAGGGATTTGAAATGCAACAACTTCACAAACTAAGAAAAACATTTTTTTCCTAGAAGTTTGTCTGAGCTTTGTGAGAAGTAATGTATACTTAATAGGACTTAAAATTGAAAAAGTCAAGAATGAGAATCCTAATCAAAATCTTTCCCACTGTTAAAGATATAAATTACATTAAGTTTATTAGTTAGAATGTTCAGGGACTACCCTGCATGACACTATTTAATTTTTATAGCACACAGAAAAGGTAGCATGTTCACAAGCTGAACATTTGATCTGAAATTATAGCTCGCTGTTTGCAGGAAATGACAGGACTTGCACACCAAGTATTAGGACCACTTGACAAGTTATTTTTGTAATAGTTCTTTTTAAGTTAGAATGTTGCATTTTTCTTTTCTTCATAAGATTACTGGCTTTGTTTTTGCCACACTTGAATATTTTCTATATTATAGTTGTATGTCAGAGTAGTTTTTGGACAATGGCCCATTTTGTCACTGGTATCAGAGCACACCTAAAGGATGCAGATGCTACCTTCTGACAGTTATGCAGGAATGTGAAAAAGTTACTAAGTCTTAAACTTTTGATTAGAAATGTAGGGACATGAGTGTTAGTTCCTTGTGATTTTTTTGAGGAAATGAAAAAAAAGTGTGTGTGTGTGTGTCTTTCGGCTTTTCCCGGTTAGGGGTTGCCACAGTGGAACTCCGGTCTGCTAATGATTGGCAGTTGATTTTTACGTGCCGAGTTGCCAGCCCTGATGCACAACCTTCAACGAAGGTATGCCCATTCACACACATCTCCACGCAGAAGACGCTCTAGCTGAGAATCGAACCGGACAGCATCTTACTGTGAGGCGACAACGCTACCGCAGCACCACCAAAAAGTAGAATGTAGTAAAGATGGTCAAGTCAAGCTCCCTGCTATTACTGACAGGGAGACCCACCATCACCACCACCACTGCATGAGAAGCCTCCCCTGCACCTCCTTTTCATCTCCAAATGATAATGTTTCCTGCTTTGCCATATATATATATATATATATATATATATATATATATATAATGTGTAATATATAATGACCTCCTTTGTAGAGCTATTAATGCATTAGAGGCAAATCCTCCTGTAGTGGTCTTGCTTCTCTCCTTTTAGTCCCAAGACTTCAGGCATCTGTTCATCAAAGGCTGTGTCATCAGCTCTAAGTTTGCCCAGTTTCAACAAAGTAGAGTATATATCTGTAGTGTAGGTGTACCAGGTGCTGATTCTTCAAACACTTGTACATCTTCATTCTTACTGGCATTTTTTTTTTTTTTTTGGTATTGGCTCCTAGTCTGATTTATTAGGTGTTGGCATTTATGGGGATGGTGCACCTGATATCAGTTTAACTAACATCTGCTTTGCAGATGATGGTATACCACACATCAGCTTTTTTGAGGTTTTTCTGCTACTGATATCTGAGACCCAGACATCAGACCCCCTCGGGTTCCTTTTCTCAACATGCTTGGGTGGTTGTTTTCATTTTGATGGCCTTTCTGTTTCTTTTGCATTGAGAAAGTATTTTCTTTTATTCTTCTAAAGTCCGAGATCAAACTACGTTGTTTTCCATATTACCATGGCCCCTTCATGGAATAACTCTTCTCCTTTTCCATATCTGCCACCGCCTTCCTTCTTAAGACATACCCTGTAGCCAGACTTCCCCAGACATGACCTGGCTCCCAAGAGACCATCATGTCCATCAAATTAGGGTCCCCAGTACCAGAAAATGGGCAAGAAGAAGTATCTCCAGGACTTGCACTTATTACCTGAAATGGATCCCTTTGTGGGAGATACGGATGAGGAGGATGGTACTATTCCTCCTCTTCTTCCTCCAGAGGACTTCTGATTTGGGGAGGCCTTGTGATGGAGGAAAGAAGACTCTGGCCCTCTCTTTAGTGTTGATGTCAGAAAGCTTGTAGACTAGTGCAGTAATCTTCATGGCCCATGCTACCATTGATAGGGATCCTGTAGCGTGCTGCTTTGTTCACTTGATAATCACCTTTCTACCATGGCTGCAGTTCCCAGGAAGGCTGACTGAATATCTGCCCGCACCCCATCAATAGAATGATATTTCTGAATTGAAACTTCCCAGTTACCCGCAGTCAATCTGTCTGCTAAGGAGTCCACGCCTATGGGCTTTTTCTGAGAGCACGTTTGCATCATTCATCTTGTTGAGGGGGATCACTGAATTTTTATTTACAAATGCTATATTTTTTTTAAATGGACCTACTGAATGAAGTATTGCTAGTGCAGTATTATTCAACACAGGATTCTTGGTTGTGCACCATTTAATTCATTGACAGCATGCAGGCATGCTTTACAGATTCTGTTTTAAAGGAACCTATTACCTGGACCCAAGGTAGATGAGTACGTAGAAGGGATGACAGAAAAAGAGGTGTACCCAAATTGTATGCAATTCAGATTTCATCCTCTGGATTATTTTTTTTTTGGGAGGGGGTGCACAATGTTAACATTGGAGACCTTGATTTTGTTATAACCCCAAACTCTAGCAAGAGGATTCAGTTGAATTTCAGCAGTATCTCATTTGCTCAGAGGCCATGAATCTGTGTGATTTCTGGATGGCTGCCAGAAAACTGAAGGTGGGTTTCAAGAACACTGACTCCCGTTCCGGCTGCCTGTTTGTCGATGTCAGATAGAGTGTCTTTCCATGTTCCCCCTCAAAATCAGACGGATACAAAAACTGCCTATTTTCAAATCTCATCTCAAACAAACCTAAGCAGTAACTGGCAATGCACATGCACCTCACCTGGGTAGCCCCACCCACACCCTCAGCACTCTGCCTTTACCTTTTCCTCTTCCTCATGCTTTCTTCACCTGTTTCTTCCTCTGTTAGTCATCTCACTTTCTGATCTCTCATTCGACATATTCTTCCAGGTATTGGCCTGGCAATTATCTCAAACTTTTTGTTGTACTAATCCCTTAAATCATCTTGTGATGAGTGGAGGTATTCCTGCTCCCAGCCATGCAAATTATCAAATACAGTATATCTACAAAGCTTTATTGCACATTTTTATCTTTTAATATCAAAAATATATTAAAAAAATAGCACCTTAAAAAAAATAAGTAAAACACAACAATTTTACAGAGCCCATTTTCTAAGCTCAGTAATGGCCTCCAGGATGTGTGTTAATGTGTAATTAACTCCCTTCCAGGGGTGTAGAGGCCTTCCTGAAGTGGTGTTGTTACATATTACTTCAAATTGAAAGATAACTATATCATTGAAAATACTCTATTGAAAACAAATAAAAACAGAATTGAGTGTTGTGCTGCTAAATGCAGGATGTCTCAGTAATAAGTCTGAAGATTTAGGAGCTTTTCCTTTGCTTTAAAGATTTTGATAACTGTAATATTAATTAAACTAGGTACATATGTTCATTTCTGCAGATCTGATAAGATGAGCTGAGTGTTTCAACATATGACACCTAAAACTAGAAGCCTAGACATAACTCTGTAGTTATAGATATCAGTAAACTCCAGGACATAAAGTCCAGTCATCATGTGGAGTTTTTAACTATTAAATCATTAACTGAGCTTTGCTCAAGTAAACCCATTGTTATAACAATCATCTTTAATCTGAGGATGAAATCAATCTCAGTCACAAATACATCAGCCTTCCTAGACTGTACCACTGATGCAGTATGATGCAATAAATTATATATAAGAGTGACACCTGTTTTGAAATTAAATAGTATTAAAACATTCTACCTGTCACTGTTCGCCTACTACATATCATTGCTGCCTTCTGCCAATAAAATTGTAATGCAGCAATGAGGATATTTATTATGCTTGTTTTAGCACTCCAGCATCACTGCAAGAGCCACAGCTTGGTATGCTCCAGGCATGAGCCTTTTTCCTCCATCTGAAAGACTGCTAATATCTGCAACTGGCTCTGGCCCCTTTCATCTAGAATGTAATGCACCCAACCTCTTTGAAAGCTCTGTCTAGCTATAAGTCTGGTTATGTGATCCAGAGTCAGAGCTTTATCTTTCTATACCATTGGAGCTGACATAAATTGCACTTATTATTTTCCATGGCATGTTAAACAAATGACCAAAATATTTTCATTACTTAACATTTTGAACTCATATCTTGGATTTAGATTTTGACTCCCTACTTTACAAGTTGAGAGTCACTGGCATTGTGCAGTTTTTTTTTTTTGGCAAGTGTAGTTTTGCACAGTGATTGTAAAAATCACTTGTTCAGACTGAATTGTGCATTTACATTTCAGACTTCATGGCGTATCTCCCAAATATGACTGTTGTGAACACTTTGTCTAGAAGTATTACTTAGTGCTAAAATGGAATCTTCATTTAATTTCATATCTATTTCATTCTAATTTAAGTTTGATACTGTTAACAGATTTGCAGAGCAACATCTGTAGGACTTCACTTCATGAAGAACCCTACAACACTTCTGTAGTTCCACAACATTGAGTGATTTTAGGCAATAAAAATAAACATATGTAGCAACTAAAGACTCATCTTTTGAAATAGAATTGTAGAGTGACACCTTACAATTCATGATCTAGACCCTGAAATGATCATTTTATGACCTTTGTATGGATCACTGCTGTAATAGCCATAGCTGTATGCGTTTTAACCTATGCAGGATATAACCCATACAGCTAAGGCTACTGCAGTGATATTTTTAACATCTACTGTAATGGTGTGTTTAGTTACACATATGTACTTTGCCTACTTCTCCTTGTTTATTGTAGTTTCATGGACTGGATGTTATATGTTTGAATTTCAAGTCATGCACAAATCTTTTAATTCTTGACATTTGCATTGTGGAGCATTTTTGGCTATGACACGTATTCCCTATCTTAAGAATATAGACTTGAACTTATTGTAACTCTTAGTTTTATTAATTCATTGACCTAGGAATAATAATATTCTCGTATAAGATAAATGGCGTCTTTGAACTGGAACCAATTTATGTCCCCTCTGCACAGTGGATGGCTTGGTGTACTGGGTATATTAATAATTCTTCCTTTGGATCATGGTTATGGTTGTTATTGCAGTTGGCTTAGTTCTATCTGAGTTATTATCCGATGCATTTTAGTGCTTCTAGATATGACTTGTGTATGGTGTCAAGCATCTGGCTTCCTATCTGATTAGGAACTATGATTTTGCCAGATATGAACATCCCCAGACCCAACTTACTTCTACCTTAAAAGAAAATTAAGACTGAGTTTCATTCCTTATTACTGATTTTTTTTTCTTGTGCTATCCTTTCTCTGCAATACATTTCTGTAACTGCATTTCTGTGTTTCTAATTCATTATCAAAATATATCTGAAATCCTCCCACATTTTCTTCTGTCATTTGTTACTATCAACTTGGCCCTCCCCACCCTCCCAAAAAGGTGTTCTTTTCTAACAGCTTTTTTTTCTGCTGCTTTGGTAAATAACTTATTGTTATTTACTGAGAACACCAGAGCTTGAGTCACCTTTGCTCAAGCTTGGTGGCTTATACTGTCATTTGCTTGTATTTTGTGGTAGACCATTCTAGTGGGTTCTGGGTTGTCTACAATTGGTGCACCATGAAGGGAGATACTGCGAGACAAGTACTTTGTAATCATTATCATCTTCAAGGTTTGAATCATAATAGCTCCAGGTTAGGTTGTTTGCTCTTTCTTGACGAAAGTCTTTTTTTTTCGTCTCCATTAGTGAGTGTGATTTTTTTTTTGTACTTGGGAATTTTACTTGTAAATCCAAATATGTGGTTTACTTCTGACATGCACATGTTGTGATGCTTCCTTTGTTGGGAGAACATGTAGGGAGCTGCACTTTAGAGTTTATGAGCATATGCATGCTATAAAGTCTACTGATGACATTAATACATTTTCTAGGCATGCTGCAGTTTGCAGTAAGTGAAAAAGTTTTATTTATTCTTATTGATTAGTGGCTAACTTTGCATACAGATTGGATGTTGATTATTTCGACTAATGAAAATATAGTTGGCCAAGTTGCTTTGGATGCTTGACACAGTACTGGTTTAATGATTATGAGAATTTTAAATGTTATTTAAAAAGAGTACAGACATTGATCATATGCTGAGTCATATGATAAGTCATGTGACTGTATAGTGTTCCAAAGGAAAGAAGAATTTTGAACCATTTGTCCTCTGTAAGATTAAAACCTGAACATAATGCACTTTTCCAGCACATTTCTAAATATGAAAATCATAAGTTTAAGTTTATGGTTATACAATGTGTAAATAAAAACAAAAGGGGAGGTGATTTGATTAATGAGACAGAGTTGAATGAAACTAAATGGATCATTGCGCTAGCAGCATACAAAACCCCAGGTTTAAATGGGGTTATACCTTTAAGACCTGCACTAAACAAAAGGAGGGTGCAGTACTGAATGTTAACCGAAGAACTGTATAAAAACTGCAGTTTCATTTGAGTTTTGTATCTGAAGAAGGACTCTGTCCCGAAAGCGCTCATTCCTGTGTTTTTAATTGTGTTTTAAATAAAAGTTTTGAAGCTTGGTGACCAGTACCTGCTTTCTTCTTCTTTCCTTTGGAATCTTTGTGGGCAGGCAGCCTTTGGTTGAGCATCTACAGTTCTTTTTGGTTTGACTGTATAGTGTTTAAAAGTGTGTTTAATGAGTTATATAACTCATTATGAAACCTGTCTTGAGGGACAA
This sequence comes from Protopterus annectens, assembly GCF_019279795.1. Lineage (NCBI taxonomy): Eukaryota > Metazoa > Chordata > Ceratodontiformes > Protopteridae > Protopterus > Protopterus annectens. Next base: position 1,109,751,016 of record NC_056729.1, on the reverse strand, counting down.
AAGGGCTTACAACAAATTTAAATTAGAGTTTACATTTATTTGTTTTTTAATTTACTTAACTTATAACTGCTGCAGTTCCAGTTTTACCATCCTGCTGTACTGGCCATTTAAAATTTGGCTTTTTTTTGTTCAAATAATTTTATTCAGAAAACTTTTTTTTAAACAATACATAGTAAATATAACAGATCAAATAAAAGTGAAGTGAATGAACTGTTTACAGAATATACAATGGCCTCAGGTCAGACAAAGTCAAAAGGAATACAGTCATAGATACACAGACAAATAATAAAGGTTATTGTACAAACATTAACAAATTATGACTTGCATTCTTGCTTCCTCTTTTCTTATGAAGATAAAATTGTGTCCATTTTGAGTGAATCTATTAGGGAGAGAACTTTCTCCCAAGGATTGTTAGTCCATTTCTTCAGAAAGATCCTCATTTCCTTGAGTTTAATTTCCAACAGTGTTACTTCTTTAAATAGATTGAGAAAACCATTAATTGTTGGGATGATAGAGGAGTTCCATTTCCTAGTGATGCATTTTTTTGAGATAGCCATTATAGTCCAAAGAAGATAAAGTTCCTACTATTTCATAGTAGTGGTTTAAATTTTATTCAGAAGAATTAATGACTTTGACAAAATGAAAGAGTCAGTAAAAATGGCTTGCAGAAATTCACCAATATCCTCCCAAAATGTTTTAATATGAATACAGTCATATATAATATGTGACCAATCAGCATTACATTTTAGATTACATCTCCAGCGTATTGCCTCATTAGTATTTTTAAATCTGGCTATTTTATTAGGTGTGTAAAAGGCTCTATGAAAGAATTTCCATGTAAAGATTCTCCAACTTTGCATATTTGAAATTAACTTAATAGAATATAGTATGTTTATTTTTGATTCCTTGGTTAACAACAATGAACAATCTTTATTGATAAAATTCCAAAATTTCTGATTAGAATTTGTTTTGTAACTAATAATAATTTTATATAACTTTGAAGTTAAATTTGTCCAATTAAATTCTCTGTATAATACTTCATGTAGATAAAATATAAATTTAGGTATGGAGTTAAATGAAGAAGTTTCTATTGTTCTACACATATCTTGCACATATGGTACCAGACTATTAAGAACTAACCAGTCACTACTTGACAGATTGAATGTATTAATTATCTGAATGACATTCATGACTGTTAGATTTTCTATACATTGATACCAACATGAGAAATTATTTCCTTTCCATGAGTTAAGAGCATTTATGGAAATGTTATTAACAAAGTCTTTTGTAATATTAAAAGGAGTTAATAACTGAAACCATAATTTAATTTCAATATTATTGTTTATGAAGTTCCGGAAAGTGTTATAAATGTAATTTATATAATTTAGGTTAGTAGGCTTGGTGAAATTGTATTGTAAGTTGATACAGATGATATTCCAGAGTACATTGTTCTGTCCAAGCAGTTGTATATTTTTTGCTAATTTATTTTCTTCCTGAGAAATAGCAGTATGTAATGTTTTCCAAGCAGAAGAACTTTTGGATCTATCCAATTTATAACTGTTTTAAGAATGAATGCTTTAATGTAAGATTCTAAATCAGGAAAGTTTATGCCCCCCATTTCCCAGGGTCTAATATGGTTTAGGAAAGCAATCCTATTTTTTTGGGATACCAAAGGAATCTTAAAAAGATTCTATTTAATTCTTTTAAAACTTTTTTACTAGACATAATAAGTATTGCTAAAGCGATGTAGTTTACCTTTGGGAGAAGTACCAACTTTATTAACTGCAGTCTGTCTTCAAATGTTAGGAACAATTTATTCCATTTCACTATTAATGATTTATGATTTGTAGATAAAGTTAATTCTAATGTTTCACATAAAACAATTCCTAAGTAATCTAGAGAAGAAACCTGTTTCCCAACAATTGGATTTATGTTAAAAATTTAATTATTTTTATTATTTAATAACATGTGTTTCGATTTGGAAGCATTAATCTTTAAACCTAAGATGTGATAACATTTAAGCTAATAAATTTAGTTCACATAGTGACTCTTCTGAATTTAATAAAGTGAGTAGAATATCATCAGCAAAGAGCATAATTTTGGAATGAATTTGATTATTAGTGTCAATACCTTTAATTTTAGGGTTAAGACGAATAGTGGAAGAAAAAAGTTCAATTGCTAATGCAAACAACAGTGGTGATATAGGGCATCCTTGTTTGGTACCCTTAGTAATTTTAATCGCACTTGATGTGAAAGGGCCTAATTTTACATAAGCTAGATTATCCTTATAAATGTTTTTTATTAAATTAATGAATCTTGAGGGGAAATTATAAATTTGTAGTATTTTGAAAAAATAATCCATATTTAGTGAGTCAGGTGCCTTTTCAATGTCTAATGTTACTAGTAAAGCTTCAGCTTTGTCTCTATTTAAGAGATCTATAATGGTTAAAATTCTTTGTATGTTGTCTTGAGTGTGTCTATTGTGAATAAACCCCATTTGATCCTCATTAATGACTTGAGTTAGAGATTTTTTAATCCTGTTAACCAGAATAGACATAAACATTTTATAATCATTATTTAGAAGTGAAATAGGCCTGTATGAACTACACAAGTTGGGATTTTTATTTTCTTTTAAAATAGGTGTAATCAATGTATATCTCCTTGAAGGTGGAATAATGCCTTGTAGACAAATTTCATTTAATGCCCTCTGAAGTACTGTTATGACTGATGATGGAAGTAATTTATAAATTTCTATAATGATTCCGTCTATGCCTGGAGCTTTGTTATTTATGCCTTCCTTAATTGTCTCTTTAATTTCTTTAAATGTTATTTGTTTCTGAATATTTATGTTTAAACTCTCTGGTATTTTTATTTAAATTTGTATAATCTAGTCCTATATATATTTTGTTATGAGGAGAATCATTAATATTATAATGCTTTGTGAAATGGAATTTGAAGGCATCTATCACCTATATCTGATACATTTTTCTTGTTTTCCCCTTCATGAATTATACGTGTAATATTGTTTGTATTGGATTGCCTTTTTAATCTCATTGCTAGGCTATGCATATATTTTGGTGAGACAGTGTATGAATTTAATTTTAATTTTTCCAATGCCAGATTGGTTTTATGCATTATAATGTCATTATATTTTTTATTCAATTCTCCAGTTTCTTTTTTTTTTCAACCAGGTTCTCCACATCCTTGAGGTTAATTTCTATAATGCATTTTTGAATATTAACTAATTCAGACTCCCATTCTTTTACTTTATTGTTACACCAGGAAATGATTTTAATGTAAAGTTATGCTTTTAGTGAATCCCATAAAATAACATTTACTTCACCAGTATTATTCGCATCTAAATAATATTTTATTTCCAAATCTAACCAAGTCTTAAACTCATTTAATTTAGTAACATATGCAGGAATTCTTTTAGTAAGTATTAGTTTCTTAAAGTTCATTTGAATTCTAAGAGTAAGTGAATTGTGATCATATATGGGGCAGGGAATTGTGGAAGAATGTGATATTTTCATTTTTAAATCTTGGGATACATATAATTTGTCAATTCTTGTTTGGGTATTGAAACTATAATCACTATGAGAAAATTGTAATGAACTTTCATTTTTAAGACTAAAGGAATCTAATAACTGCATGTTATCTAACCGTTTCTTAAGAGTTCTTCCTGTAGATGTTAAACGAAATGGCCGTCTATTTGTAGTCTCCTGACTAAGATGCAATTAAAATCCCCTCCTACAATTAGACTACCTTTTGAAGTCTTATTAATAAGTTCTATGTGCTTCTTAATTGTTCCTACTCGTATACCTGGAAACCAATAAAGATTCACCAATGTCCAAATTCTATTACTATATCTTATTATTACTGTTGATAAAATGCCATCTTTGTCTTCATAATTATATACTACTTGAGGATTAGTAACACTTTTCCTCCACAATGTTAATACTCCTCTGTTTTTTTTACTGTATGAAGAGCTAGAGAGCTTTAAGAAATCATTTGGATTCCAAATGAAATTATCATTAGCTTTAAAGTGAGTTTCTTGTAGAAATATTAATCGTGCTTTGTTTACTCTTAAATATTTAAGTAGGCTAGATCTTTTCCTTGGAATATTTAAACCATTCACATTTAGTGAGAGAAGTTCTATACTCATCTGGTTAATTTATTTATTGAAGAGTTCTGATAGGAAACAATAGCAAGTTATTTTGTTACTTATTTGCTGCATATCTTCCATACATATATTAATAATGTAGTAAACCTTCTTATTTCATTTTGAGTTGTATAATATGTATACTAGAAGAGGCCAAAAGGTAAGACTAACAAGAGTACAATAGTTAATTTTATACCATGTATAGACAAATATTTAAAATTATCTTTTGACAAACATGGAATGAATATCATTCCTAATCTGAAAGAACTAAAATGTTCAGTCAGATTAACCCTCATTACTAACAATAAATCAAATAACAATGAGAAGTTAGAGGCTCCATTATATGTTATTCTGGAGATAATAAATAATCAACTCCATCATATACTTCTAATTTGATCCATGCACATAAGTATGCATTCATTATAAAATTAACTTAATACAAAATGTAGGCGATAACTGGAACAAATTTACTTTATGCATAGTAAATCAAATATGTATTTCAATCAAAATCAATTTCAAGAGACATTTACTACACCAGTTACCTTTCAACTTTCATGAGTTTCTGTAAAGTGATTCATTCATTTAGTAATTATCTTATATAATATACTGTGACCAACCTTGTAAGACTTAAGTACAATAGTATCAACAATCAATCTAGTGAGCCATTGTAAGTCCACAAACCACTTTTTCTCTGATGCATTTGCTGAAGAGTTTAAATTGTATTGTTCTAGACATGTAGTATTTCAATACATATATAAGTACTCCTCCAAACAGTACTATACATAGAAATTGAATGTAATAGAGTTCAATATCGTATTTGTACATTACTCCAAACTTCAGTAAATAGCTCCTTTGCTACTCTTGATGTAGAGCATTAAATAGAGTAGATCATAAGTGATTGTTCAGTTATACCTCAATATTAAACACACAGTACCATTCTAGGCATTATAAATTTAATTGAACAGCTGCCATAAATGCCAAATAAATTATACCAAATCTTACGAACATAGGTAAGATAATCAATCTGTCAGGTTTTTGAAATAATAACTTCACAACCCCGAGCCTTTATAGCAGTAAATTCCTTTTGAATGCATTTAATGATTAGAATGATTACCTAGATGAATGAGAATGCACAAATTGCTCTTTGTTTCTCTTCTGTCATTATTATATCAAGTGAGAAGTAGTGTTACAGATATGGAATTTCCAATAATATATACCTTCGTAAAAATCAGGTATCAGATAAGACCTTACTCTTTCATTTCCTCTTCTTATTTGTGAAGTCAATTCCCAATTTTAAACTATCTTCTCTCAAAACCACCACAAAATATGAAATATACAGGTGCCTTAGAGTCTTTCAATAAAGAATGCAAGTTCATGAATAATTTGAAAAAACAAAGGTAGTAAAATGAGTCAACTGAAAAATGCATCAGCTACCCTCTCTATGTTTTAATGGTTCCATATGTATATATCTTGTCTTTATATTTCATTTACCTCCCTTTTTTTCATATCTTGAGCAATGTTTAACAATCACTTTTCCCTTCTTTTTTCATATGTGTCAGTACAGACCTGTACACAATCCTACATGTTAACATGTTTCAAGAGTAGAATTTTATTTTATTTTATTTATTTAACATTTGTTGACCGGGAAATCCCGACTAGGTTCCACAGATCCTGTTTTCAGAGGAGGCCCGGGGAGAAATGCTCCAGAAGCATGTCTTTAGAATGTGGGAGGAAACCAGAGTACCCGGAGGAAACCCACACGAATGCAGGGAGAACATGCAAACTCCACACAGAAGGCACCCCAGCCGAGAATCGAACCAGAGAACCTCTTGCTGTGAGGCAACAGCATTAACTGCTGCACCACTGCGCCGCTCATGTCTGCATTAGAATGAATTTGTACAAGTCTCGATATATTACTGTAAGTGCATGTTAACTAATATATTGCATGTATTGTCACCTGTTTGAAGTTCTACTAATCCAGGAATTTCAGGCCTCGTCAGCATATATTCAGTAAACTTGCAGAATATGTTCTGTTAGTGTACTTTTCCCATTATTACAGTTGCAAGACCAGAACTCACTTTATTGTGTCCCATACTATAATGCTAATATGAAACTTTAAATAATGAACCATCCAACTTGCATCTATTGAATATAAACATTATGCAACTTACGTATTCCTGCAGCTCACCCGTAAGTAGTTTACCTGCTATTTTCACTAGACAAACACTCCACATTTTGTCCCTCTTTAAATAATTGTAAATGTGGTTCAGAATCAGTGTAAACTGATATTAGTACTAATTTCAACCATCATTGTTCTTAGCCTTCTTTATTTGGATGAGCCCTGTCCACAAATATACCATTATAGGTGTAAACATTATGGGTGTACCTAAAATTATTCTTATGACATCAGTGCAGTATAGAAATAAATAAATCAGGGACAACCTTTGCATAGATAAGTGAGCATGCACAAATTGCTCTTTGTTTGTATTCTGTCACTACTATATCAAATAAGAAGCAGTGTTACAGGTATGGAGTTTCCGATAATATATAGCTTTGTAAAGATCAAGTATCAGATAAGACCTTATACTTTCTCTTCCTCTTCTAATTGTGAAGTCAATATCACACTATTCCTCCATTTAAATTTGTTTGCCAGCTATTGTTGTTTTTTTGAAAAGAAAGCATGAGCCCATATCACACTATACAGTTGTTACACATTAGTATTGTTTTTGAGTTAATTGTCCCTAAAGTGTTTGTAGTAGGAACTTGTGTGGTCAATGGGGCATGCGTAATTCAATTTGCATGCTCTAGGGCCACTTGCGAGTTAATATGTTCTGCAAACCTGGATGTCTCACTGCTCTATCCATTTAAGAAACTGTATTTGCTGCCGTTTTACTGTGTTACATGCTCTCCAAAGTGACTCCCATGTCGAAAAACAACCCCGACCATGACCAAACATTGTTTGATGTTTGCACTTGTGCCCCTGCTCCTCCGCTGATACACTGCCCAAAGTCCCCTCTATACTCACTATCGGTGAGAAACACCCAGCCCTGAGTTTGTTAGTCAGGGATAATTAAATTCAAGAATATTTTCTTTCTACCCAGACGCATATCTTAAAGAATGCGATTTTTACAATAATAATCTGGTGTAATGTCCCCTGCTAACACATTTTCTTTTCTGGTTTCTTAAGATGTAATATTGGCTTTCTGGAAAGGATTTGACCTGTACCGGTGGAAGCTGAAGTGTGTAAGTTTGCTGAATTTATGAGGCTTGTATATCCTTTGGGAAGAGGTAAGGTAGTCAAACACATCTCAAAATTTTTTAAGCTTGTGTATCTTGAGCATTGTGACTTATACCCCCCCCCCCCCCCCCAGCACAATGACTGGCAATAGCTATATCATAATAAGCTCTTCGAATCCACAATGACAGTTTCCTCAAATTAGGAGGATCTGCCTTTGGCCTGATTGTGTGCGATAACCTCTCCTTCTGTAGACAAGCTGCATGAGCACAGAAACCATTACATATGATGATGTTACAAAGAATATGGCCGCTGTTCTAATCCGTAATAAAACTATCCCCACAGTTTCATACCATTATTTAATATACTTTATGCTGCAGTCATCTATTAAGTGAAAAGAACTTATAGAGATAGATGTTTATTCTATATTTACAGCCTTTCTTGTTAGCAGTGTGTGTTGTTGTAGGCTGTGTAGGTACGGTGCTTTGGGACATCTTTGAAATTGAATACCTGGTATCATGTATATTGTTTGAAATTTGTAAAATCAAATCCCTTTTACAGAACATCTGTTGAATAGACAGCCACACACACAGTAGCTCACATGCACCATTCCCAAGTGTAATCAAAAAATCCACTCAACTGCACTATTAGGCTAGAATGGGAAAACCCACCCATTAGACCGTAAATGGCTGGGGGACAATGAAGAGAGCCCCGCACTGAGCTGTCACCACACACCAGCAGCGAGACAAGGTTGTCGAATACAGGAGAGCTGACAGGAAACCAAATATGTTCTAACGGATGACAGATTGTTTCTCCACAGCATTCTTGGAATGCTCCTTAATATCAACAATAAAGAAAATAACTGATCTGTACAGACATTACTGGGTGTTTTGGGAATAGTTTTTGCTCATAACTAAAGGATTTTATGTTCTTCATCTGTGGGGAAACAGGAATATCTTTTCAAAAACCTATGTAAGTCATCATTGGCCACAAGACACATATGCTTCATATAAGCGTCAACAACAACATTCCGTGCCAACTCCGACCCAAGCAAAGACAAAGCAGGCTACTTTTAATATTCCTCCACTTTATACAATGGTGTTCGATAAGGAGACAAAATGAGATTCCAATTAGTGTAACGCTTAGCAATTCAAGACATTTTAACTCCTCAAACAAAAAAATAAATAAAAAAAGGGGAGGAGAAACATTTAAATGTATCAGAAATAAATTCTATGTGATTAAACTAACTAGAAGGGCAAAGTGATATTTATTTAATGTATAGGGTTTATAGTTAGAAGTTAAATGTCAAAAGGGCTCTGTACATTCATGACAGTTCGCATGTGCACTGACAGGCTTGTGTAAAGGGAACTGAAGATTTCCCTGCAAGTCTCGTGTATTTAAAAAGCTTCACTTCTTCATTTTAAAAATAAACGTTCAACTGAAATCATGAACTTGTTGGCTATAATAAGCTGCAGTGAATACGCACAGACTTTGTATAAATTAATCATAAAACCATATCAATGACTGAAATTAGTCATAAAATACAACTAACCCCCATCCATTAACTAGCGACTAATATTAAGAAAATTAAATTAACTAAAGCATAGATGTTATTGTACTAAAAAGTACAATGTGTATTTTGCATTTCCTACTCAGCAAATCATTTCTTTTCCCCTGTAAAATACTGTCATGAACCAAAGTAAACTAATAGAGTCAGTTAAATTATTGATGTAATATGTCAATTATGAACTAAACTTTGACTCTAAAGTGTGCAATAGGTGTATTATAAGTTTATAACGTAGAATTTACAACATGTTTAAAGAAAGAAAAAACAATATTAAATTGTTACCTTTATCATATATTTTTAGTTTTAGTTGATACTTTGAGAGAGGTAGTGGAAAGGATACTTTTTGAGTCAGTTCTTTGCTTCTTCTTCTTTTTTTTTTTTTTTTACATCAGTCCAATTATTTTTTTTCCGGAGATCTTTTCAGTGATGTAGTTAAAGCCCAGTCCATTTCCTCCGGGACTGTAACTATATTATTGTTTTTGACAAAGGTTACTGCTTCTTCAATGTCATTAAAAATGTTTATTTCATTTGAAGTAAAAATCCTTATTTTTGCAGGGTATGTCAGTTGTGCCTTTATTTTATTATGTTTAAGTAATTTTACAAGTGGCCAGGCTTTCTTTCTCATTTCCAAAACTCTAGAGGAAAAGTCATTGTCAAATCTAATTATATTTTGCTTGTATTTCAGTGGGGATCTTCTCCAAGCACATTTAAGGATAAGTTCTTTATCAAGATAAGAGAGAAATTTAACCACTACTGACCTGGGAGTGGATGATGGTGATAAAGGAATAGGTTTCCCAATGGCTGTATGAGCTGTTTCTATACCATAAGAGAAAACTTCTTTTAGATCTAGGATTTCGGGTAACCATGAATTAAGAAAGGAAATAATATCATCTACTTTAGATTTTTCTGGTAAACCAAAAATTCTCACATTAGTCTTCCTTTCTCTATTTTCCATGTCATCCAACTTGGTAATAAGCCATTTATTTTGCTGCTGAAGGACATCTCCCTGGATTTCTTCCTCCTTGAGCCTTCCATCTATATCAGATAAAGACTCTTCAATGCTTAATATTTTAGTTTGATGCTGTTGAAGTAACTCTTTAAAGGATTCAGTTTGTTTATGACAGCTTTCTCTCAAGTTTTCTAAGTTGTTATTGAAGCTGTCCATTTTAATCGATAGTTCTTGTAAAGTAGAAGACATCAACTGAATTTCTTTCTTCAAAGTAAATTCTGCATGTGAATTCTTTGAGCTACTCATCTTCAGAGAGCAGTTTTAAACTCCAGATATTTCTGACAGGAAACTTTTGAAGAATATATTCCTAACTCGATATAGTGATATTATAAATGTTAATGAATAATAGTTAACTGTTTTTTCTGTGAAAAAAAAATATTTCCTGTTATTTGAAGTATTTTTGAGGAGCTCTAAAAAGTGCTGCTTCCAGAGTGCCATCCAGGCTCCACCCCCTCTAAAATTGTCTTTTTGTTGGCATTAGGGATCTACATTAATCATTTGTATTAAGCATTCTTCTGCAAGAACAGGGATGCGAGCTTATTCGACAGAGAATCAGCTCATTTAATTTCATTTTATTTTAATTGTATTGAATTTTATTTGCTAACCAGGGCTGAACACTGATCTCAGTGGACCATTTTCACTTTCATTTCCTGTGGTCTTATGGAGTTTCATAGGAAACAACAAAGCAATTAAGTCACAAGGCCATTTACACCTTGCCAGTACTCACCTTCATAGTGTATGCCTCTTCTCAAGAAGGTGAAAGCAGATCAATCTCAGAGTAAACTTATGAGTACCCCTGCAGTCATCCAGATTTTATCTGAAGGATGTTAGGGGTTACATTTTTTTTTAATTTGCAGGAGAAATCTGTTCCTGAATTGGGGTAGACATTTGATGGTAAATCTGTCTCTCCAGCACATTTTATATACTAATGGAGACTTAAGTCCCTAGTTCTGGTATTAGTGGAGATATTTGACCTGTAAAGATACAGGAGAGCAAGGAGGTCTCTAATGATGTGGAACACAAAGTATAGAGCACCCCACTAGAGACTATAAGAAACAAAGTAACAAAACTTCTGTTAAATTAAAGGTTCTTGTCCATCATATGCTGACTCTTCTGCCATTCCATTTTGAGACTTGGTGGATTTGACTTGGTTTTCTTTCAATAACACTGACTGCAGGTAGATTTGATCCCTCTCTTCCCTCAGTTCCTTTAAAAGAGTGCAGGTCATCAGTATGAGCTTGCTCTAGTGTCCCTGGGGTCTGTTCCTCAAATACCAGATGGACAGTATTTCTGTTCACTTTTCTCTAGTGCCCTATTTTCAGCTTGACCAGCATTTGATTGGTTGACATCTGTCCATCCTTCCCACTTGGGCTTTGACTCTTCTGCTCTAGCTAGTATTTATTCCCAAGTAACCCTCTGTTGGCATACCTCTGACTGACTTGCATATATCCCATTCCTAAGCAAGCTTTAAGAGAAGTCTCTTCCTTGATGTCTTTGGGGGCAGATTCCTGAGTCTTCCTAAAAAGACCTTCTTCTCCTTGCTGAATGCCTTTATCTTCTGAACCTGAAAATTATCCAGAAGGTTACATAGCACAGGTCTTCATCTTCATGTTATTTGTTCAAATGGTGTATTGGAGTAGAGAAGGGTCAGTTTTTGCTTCTTATCTCCCAAGCAGATTGTGATCTTAGTGAACCCTTGCAAATGAAGTAGGTGAGAAGTATGTGATTTCTTACAATTTCTTAATATCCTTTCCTCCTAACAGTCTTGGTATATGGATATATATATATATATATATATATATATATATATATATATATATATATATATATATATATATATATATATATATATACATTTTTTTTGCTATTCCTTATGGCTTGGTTTCTATGGCTTCTCTTGTGACTCTCTAGCTCCCCAGAACCACTTACTTTTAACAGCTTCAAACAGGTGTTTAACCCCTTTGGTCCAGGGTCATTGGGAGCCTCTGCTACTGTTGGTAAAGACATTCTGTGAGGAGAGCAAGCTCAGGAACTACCGTTGTAATAAGCAAAGGATGGCTTCAGTTAGCAGAGGTAGGCCCTACTTCTACATGCTGGCATCCTGTTTTACAGATGAGACTGAGGCATTAGGTATGATTTGGTGCATCTCCACCCCCACCTTTTAAGGAAGAGATGCTACCAAAGTCCCACTTGCTTATGTAGCCTGGGCACAGTTCATGGCGCCATTCACCACAGTGTCAGAAGAACATCCTGCCACATTCCCTCATTCCTCCCATTGAAGGGGACATGAGCAGGCAAAATCTCTTCACTTCGCTCTTTCCCCTTCCAACTCCAGCAGGTGCCTGAACTACTAATCAAACATGGGTATTGGTCACAGTCAAGGCTTTATTCCTGTTTACAAATGGAGCTGACATTTGTTTTTATGGTGTAAATCTGTTTGCTCTCTTGAGTAGCTTAGTTGGTCTGGTTTGGAATTTAGGCTAATCACCCCCCCCCCTCCCCATATTGTAGACCTGTAAATTTTATTTTTCTGGTTTCCAGTCAGATGCAGGTATTGGAAGGAAGATCAGGTTGGCACCCTCCACAGAGGATTAGAAATTGTCTCCTTCCATTCCAGTGCCGTTTTACGTTCTTATCACCCTGTTTGCCGGATTGCTATTTGACTTTGTATAGCAGGACTGCTGCTCTGTTGCTTACAGCATTGCCAGTTGATTTTGCATAGAACGTCTACTGTTGAGCTCCACATGAAATGCTGTTCCAAAAAGCAGAAAGGGTACATTATAGCTTCCCTCTCTGGTGTTTAATGCACATTCTTTTTTATGCATAGTGCTTAGTCAGTGTACATCTGTAGTCTCATTGTGTGGTGATATGCTGTGTACCCCCACATCCTGGTCAGCTCCAGGGATGCTGGCAGGTAAGATTGGACACTGCTTTTGTAGCAGCTTAGTTTGAGATGGTCATCCACTTTGAACCACAGGACAGCTTTTCTGTCTGACATGACAGGATTTGCTGTCTGTACTAGTTCCTATGAATGAATCTCTCTGCACACAGCCCCGTTGGTAACCTCCTTTATACAGTTTAATATATAAGAATTACCCTCATTTTAACTGGTTAGGTCCTGGGTTTACAGGGTAGACTGATGCTCCTTGATCTGGTCAGCCAGCAATGCACTTAATGATGTTTCCCTTTATTACCAGGTATTTGAGCTCAGTAGACATGCTTCAGGTGAATTAGACACTCTAAATTGACCCTAGGTATGTGTGTATGTGCATGCCTTCTGTGGAAGGTTGGGCGCTGGGCTGGCCACTCAACACCTTAAAACTCCACCGCCACTGTGTGGACCATTGTTCCGCTGTGGCAACCCCTAATGGGAAAAACCGAAAGGAGAAGAAGAAGACTGTCTCTCTCCTTATAGCAAGATTATAATGAGGATTGAATCTCTTGTGTGTATGTATTGAATTCCTCCTTTTATTGTGGGATGATATTTTTGTCATATTTAATTTAGCTAAAACCAACTTTGCTTTTTCAATTCTGGTAGTCTATAAACAGCACTGTGGCTATGCCTATGAGTTTATATAGCTTGTACCTGTGCAAGAGGAGCAAAGAATTTTTGTCTTACAAGTATAAATGCCATTGATGCCAGCAGAGGATGGATTATTCTTTCTGGCATTGTTCTTTCTCTTGTCGGATGAGCCTCTGGTGTGGCTGGCATCTGTGAGTTGGTCTTTGCCCTACTCATCTTCTTTTTGTCACTGCCTCTGTGGAGATGTAGACAAAACTTGTCAGAGTGCATCTTTGGCAGTATCTCAAGTGGCCTTATCAGAGATATAAGAGTGGGTGCCTCTGCACTATGTTTGTTTAGGTTTTACTCCCACTTCTAATTTCTCTTTGGTGTTATTTTCTGTACTTATACTAAGGCCACATGTCCTATAGAATGTTGTGATCCAGCACTGCATTAATTTATTTAGGGATCATAGGCCACATTGTCCTTTGTGTATAAGGGATATGTGGTATGGGGGACAGATAGTCTGTTGTCTTCTTGGGTGATGGTTAGAGATCTGCAGGCACAAGCTTCTATCAAGACTCACCTAGGAGCAGGATCTAAGAGCTGTACTTGAAAAGTGCCCTTGAGAAATGTATCACCTGCATGGGATCACAAAGAGCCTGAAGGCCAGTCTTTGGGTTATGAATTCATTGCTACTTTCTGGCTAACTTGTAGTCTGTGGCTTTCTAGGAATTTCACTACTTTATTTTTCCCTGGTATTGGACTTTCTACTATCAAATCTCTGCTTTTGTATCCCTATGTGCTTCTCTTAGAAAGGGGTTGTGTAGTCCAGAATTGCCTTTGGGGGTACCTTAGCCATCTTTTTTTTTCTAGATGCTTTTCGTCTCTCTGTCTGCCAACCAATGAGCCACCTCAAGGGGAAACAGAGCATGCCCATTCCACTGGACCACACACCTTAAGTACAAAATTTAGGAACGTTCATATGGACCATCATACAGACAGCTATGAGGATGCTTTATGCTACCTTTTTACCTGTGCCCTGCCATCTGCTAGCTTGCTATGGAGGTGGATGTCCTTTGCAATGGCCAGGAAAGTTTTGCTTACCTTCCAAACTGGGGTTCAAAGACAGCCATTCTATCACTGACTATAACAAAGGCAGAGTAGTCTGACTTATTCCCATGACTGAGACTCAGACGTGATCTCTCTGGCCTTGCGTGACAGGTGCTTTCTTCAGTCATTGTACTGTTTCATCCTAGTCGAAAGCATGCATGCTTTCCCGTGTCCTATCCCATCTCGTAGTGGCTGACATGGACAATACATCACAGCAAAGCCTCCTATTCCCTCTCCTTGATGGGTGCATGCTCTCCCATACACTATATCTGGAAATCATGTCAACTTTGTCCTGGTCAGTGGAGTTTATGCAGACTTCCACTTGAACTAGAGCACAAGCTAACCTGGAAATCAGAGAGAGAGAACTGCTGCTTACTCCCATCCCCCTGCCAGACTCTTCCAGAGACCAAGACACTTATTGAACTTGACTTGGTCACAGTTTGGGTTTCATCCCCAGCTTAAACCCTCTCTTTTTCTCCACTTCAGTACTGCCAGAACTCTTGTGAGTTCAAAGAGTCCGACTTCTTTTTCTGGAATTTAGCTTACTTGCTGCAGTTTTCTGAAGTGGGACTTTTCTTGGTTGGCTTAAAGCTGCAATTTTCTAAATCCCTTCCATTTCTGGTTACTGAGCAGTCGTGCACTGATAATTCAGAAGAGTTTTGAGTTATCTTATCCTGTCGCAGAGGACAAGGGAAGACGCTTATGGGATATTCCATTCAGTCATCTGGTATACATTCATGCAAGGGCATTGGTCTCATTCTTTTTCTCCAGGTAGATATATGGCTAACAGTTTATACATTCATCAGTGTCTTTTACCTCAGCCTTCTGTCTAGGTGAGGAACCGGTTATTAAAGAATTTCACACAGTAGCGTTCTGTCACGATGAAGAAGAAACAAAATTGCAAATCATGAGGCCACTGTATGGGATACTGTGGCATTCTGCAGGGGACTATCAGGGTATTCTTTTAGTCTATGATCTATTTAGGTTAACAGAAATTAAATTTAAGTCTATCCTGAACAGTGTAAAGACTTATCAAGGAATATGGTCTGTATAGCACAGAAATATGTGCTTCTGCTTTTGGGAGACTTCATTCTTTTGGAGTGAAAGATTTACTCTGAGGTAAGGTCGGTCCTGGCAACTTTCACTTTCATAATGAGAGACTGGCATGGCTTTGATTTCATTTATCTCTGGATGTGGACTGGCCTGATGGGGTATCATTTTTTGTAGACATGTTTGTACTTTCCTCACGTCTGGCATTGAGGGCACCATATAGCATTATCTGCCAAGGGATTTGCTTTGATTCTTGGCTATTGTGGCAGCATGGCAACACAGCAGAATGACTAGGACTGGCTAAGCCTAAACTACAAACCAAAAAATAACAAATCAATGACTATGTTTTAGATAGAGTTACCACCAGAGCAGCTTTGGTATGTGTGGCTCCATATAGACTTTTTCTGTTACTGCATGTTAGACAATGTACTTAAATGTAAGCTTTTGTTTTGGTGTAGTAGTGGGCGTGCTTCTCAAGTCTGTCACCCAAGAGAATTATCCAGGGTCTTTCTAGATATGGAAGATGGACTCATTAACAGATGCAAAAGTATTGTACTTACCATAATGCAAGATTTGCTTGGAGAATTTAGCCTTCATTACCCAGTCCACCTTCTCTTCCATTTTAGGGTAGATGGAGGTTTATTGTGAATTTTCTTTGTATCGTTTTTAGTTTGCTCAGAATGTGGAAAATGGAGGAGAGAGGCACTAGGTGTGTTGAGAAGGGCTTGTACTTTGTATATCCTGAGAAAGTTATCTGTACCCAGCTGACCATGTGCAACATGCTAAAATAATTTTATTTAAAAAAATACAGAATTTTCTAAGCAGCTGTAGCATTAAGAACATAACACATTTGATTTCTGGCTTTAATATTTCTTTAACTGCTCTCAGTTTTTATGTACCAACTTTCAGTATTTCAGATTTATAACTTTTAAGTTTATTCTTATTTAATGTGAAATCATATTAAGTCTATATGTTAAGTAGCTGTATCACCCTATTATTATATTTTATTCCATCTTAATCCACACAAATATAATATGTTTATAATACCTTCCAGGCATTCACTTACCTGTGTGAAAGCTCTTTGCAAGGGTCCTCTACTACTGGTGAAATATCCTCTCCTCTCCACTATGCAAGGCTAGGCTTAAAAGGGCACCCATGGGTCTTTATCCTAGGAATCTCCTATGAACCTATAAACAAACAGCAGCATTTGAGCAAAACTACTTGCTGAAGTATGTATAATATCTAAACATGTGTACTTGAACATAACAAAAGTTCATTCACATGTTACTAGACAGAACTCCCAATACTTTTTCTTTTTATTGAAGGGGCAGGTCCATCCTTATACCCACCATACCTCCTTTCATTTAGTATTCTCACCCCATGGTAGCAGAACCTCTGTGCAGTAACGGAGACCTGGTTCAAGGCTCCAGAGAGCACCCCTGCAATACCAGGCTACAACTCTTACCACACTTTTCGGCCACCAAACCAGGACCGAAACACTAAAGGTGGAGGAGTGTCAATATTCACCAAGGATATTCACACCACCAGGCTAGTTGGCCAACACAATGTGTCTGAAATTCTCCAAGTGCAGCTAACACTAGGTAAGACTGCAATCCTAATTGTAGCTTGCTATAGATCCCCCACCATACCCCAAGATTCTCACTACACCTTTCTAAACATACTGGAAAATATTAAGATAGAACCAAACACCCTAATACTGGGTGATTTTAACTACCCTGCCATTAACTGAAAACTACTCATGTCCCAACACCTTGTTCTTGGAATTCATAAATTCCAACGCCTGGATCAACCAAAATCCATCCCACCAGGGGCTCCAATATCCTAGACCTGGTCATTACCAACATGGAAATCAATGCTCCATACCTATGTCACCCTCATTAGTCAGGTCTGACCATAAGCTAATCACCCTTAACATCCACATCCCACCCCACCCCCAGTAAAGAAACCACCATAAAAACTCTCCAAAGCCAACTTCATGCTACTCAAGTCAGAACTGACAAACTTCATGACACCCATGCAGACGGGAACTGAAAGTTCAACTGCTGAATCCTACACTAAGGCACTGTACGAGCACATCCACTCATGCATGAATCGTGCCATCCCAAATAGAACCAAAATGCTCTCATCCAAAAAAAGGAAGCCAATCTGGTGGTCCCCTGCCATAAACAAACTTTACAACAAAAGGAAGAAACTTTTGCAGAAAAGAGGAAAATTCCAGTATGCAAAAAACTCCCTTACTAGCCTCAGTAAGAAACTGAGATGCCTCATAAAATCCTCCAAAGCTAGTTAAATAAAATTGCCAAAGATTCCAAAGACAACCACAAAGCATTCTATAACTATGTCAAGAATCTAAATGGCAATGCTCAGATCTGCTCTGAGCTAAAACAGAATGGCATTAAATATACTGATCCGAAGGATATTGCCAATATCCTGGCAGATCGATTCAGTGCCAACTTCACCCCTCTCACCCCTAAATGGCCCATCTCAATACCGGAAGATTGCCAAATTCCAGTAATAACGGCCACACAGGTACAAAATGCACTCTCTAAAGCCAAGAAATACAGCATCCATGGGACCAGATGACATCCCGGGCTGTGTACTACATGAACTACAATATGAACTGGCACCTCACCTAAGTGTCATGTTTAATCATAGCCTCACCTCAGGTTTCGTGCCCCACTGAGTGGCGCGGAGCTACAGTTATCCCAATCCACAGGGGATCCACCTTGGATCCCGGAAACTACTGTCCCATCAGTCTGACGAGCCTTATCTGCAAGGCCATGGTATCATGGAACTTATAAACAAAGACATTGGCAACCTTCAGTCACTGGACCCCACCAAGTTTGGGTTTGTGAAGTGCGATCCTGTCTCCTGATCCTGATTGACTTCTTTGAATCAGTCTCCAGAGCCATGGACAAGGGTAAGGTGGTCCACACAGCCTATCTAGACCTTGCCAAGGCCTTTGACACCATCCCCACTCTGGAATCATAGATAAACTTACTAAGTTGGGCATTGCCTCCTATGTCACCCAATGGGTTGCTAAATGGCTTACTGATAGAACCCACACTGTAAAAGTAGCCGACTCCAAATCCAGCTCCAGACAAGTGACAAGTGGAGTACCTCGGGGTTCAGTCCTGGGACCGCTCTTGTTTGGCATCTACTTCTCTGAAGTACAGGTCAACACTAAGGGACTCTGGCTAACAAAGTTTGCAGATGACTGCAAACTGGGAGCCATTGAATCCCCAAATGATGTGGATACTCTACAAAAGGGCCTTACAGAAACAGATGCTTGGTGCCAGAGCCATGGGCTCAAGCTTAATGCCAAGAAATGTATTGTTATCCCCTTTGGGAAAAAACATGTACCCGTGAATTACCAAATAGGTGGCAGTACACTAAACACAGAAAGTGTGATAAGAGACTTGGGGACAAAGGTGGACAGTGGTCTCACATCGCCACAACAGTCAGGAAATCCTTCTATGGGGCACACCTCATCTTTCATCCAGAAAAAGGAGGTCATTGTCCCACTGTACTCATCCCTCATTAGACCCATTATAGAATACACCATTTGGTATGTACCTCTCAAGACATCTGCAACAACTGGAAGAATCACAGGCCTAAAGAAGATGCCCTAAAACTCCAGCTATACTCTGTCGTGATATCGCTACTCAGAGGTGATCTCTGCTTAACATACAAGGCCATGTCAAACCCAGAGCTGTTGGACATGCTACAAAATCCCAATCCCTCAGAGCTACGGATCTAAACCTTGTCATCACAATAAACAAAACATGCTGGAGGGATAGGTTCCTGACCCAGAGACTCCCCAGACTCTAGAATAGATTGCCCATACATGTCAAGCAGAGTGCCTCTTTGGACCTCTTCAAGAGGAATTGGATGGGAGAAAGCTAGACAGGGGTCCAGGAAAGTAAATAATGTGGGAAGAAATAGCCAGGGAATTGTTATGGCTAGGCTTGTATAGGCCCTAGGGCTGATAGCCTAGTACCAACCTATGAACCTATGGTTGTGCTACCTCGAAGAAAGAAAGTCATTGAAAATGCTGAAGATAATGTGTTGCTCTTTCACAGAGATACTGCAATCTTGGAGTACCATGCAAAATATGACTTTTTAAGCCACACACACACTGCAACAAAGTGTAGTAACCAAACAAACATGATTGAACAAAGCATCAAGCAGATGTGCTCAGATGACTACAGAATGATCAGTTTGGTCTTAAGAATCTGAGGACCGGCCACTTCGGAATACCTTTTTGTTGATGAAATACCAAATAGAAGTATTATTTTTATTCTCCTTAAGGAACTGCCATCTAAACTCCCAGTCACTCCTTGTTTCTTGAGCTTACCCCTTGTTTCATCATCATACCTTTCTACTTTGAATTATAGCTTTCTGATTGTATTATATATATTGGAGTTTTAACTACTCTAATCCTTCCTCTTGTCCTTTGATGGTGGGTCTGTTCCATAGGCATGTGGCTTCTAAGTGTACCTGCCTTTTATCAACCTTCTGATATATTCTTCAGTTTATCCTAGAACTTTCATCCTCCCTTCTGTACTGAACACAGAGCAGGGGTTCCTTCTGTAGAGTTATGCTTAGAGTCTCATTGTTGCAAAACAGTGGAATTCCTTGTATAGTCATATATTCATTCACTTATACATGATTGTATATATTCCATAGACTGAATTTCTTCATATTTAAGGCTTGAGAGAGATTCCTGGTCATTAACAGGGTGACCACCCTCAGTGATGATGAACATCTCTGCTTCTAGTTATCTTCTGAAGTTGCTTTATGGACATGCTGTCTAGTGTCATTTACAATCAGACTAATGGTTAGTTTTATTTCACTGCAGTTAAGTACAAGACTACGTGCTCATCTTGTTTATTTCTTCAACCTTTCAAGGATAGCTTCAGATTCAGTTGCCATCATCATTTCACAACTTATTACTTTGGTCCTACAGAGACAGGTACAAATTCAGTTACCATGGTCCTGGGGTTTAGGTGGTCTAGCTTATCCACTTGAACTCCTGTCTGGTTCAGTGCCTACATTAATGGGCATTATCCATGCACCCCCCTTCCTTTTAATTTCAAGGAGTATGGTTCTGATCCTTACACAAGATACCTGCAAGTCCTTGTTTCTGCTCTAGTGAAACAAGAATTCATAACTTGGATTTCATTCCTTTCTTAAGAGTCTCCTGTGTGTAAGGTCCAGACGTCTGGTATCACTGTTGTTCAGTACTCTTCCTGGTTCTTTTTCCTTTGGATCTGAACTTCATACGCTCAGAATCTTCTTCCATCAAAAATAAAGTTCTAGATAGGGCCCTCATATGTATACATGTTTAGTTCAGAGATGTATTTTCCTTTCTTCAAGATTTGTACCAGGAAATATAGACCAGAGATGTATAGCTTTTGGGTTCTCCCTAACTGCCCTTTGCCAAGGTCATATAGTGCTGTATTACTAGCAATGTTTTACCCTTTTAATGGGTTAACCTATCCTCTGTTTACTTTTTGCAGCACAGTCCATTATTGCTTTTAGAATCTGATCTTTGGATATGCTTCATAGTGCTTGTGGTCTTTTTGGCAGAATAATTTAGGTCATACTTGGCTGGTTCCTTTTTTTCTGTCTCATATCCTCCATATTGGGAGATCATATACACTATTATGATTTAAAGTCAGCAGACTCTTCTGCAACGTGCTATGTAGACAAGGCTGCCTTTCACTGAAATTTTTATCCTGGTTCCCTATTCAGAACAATCTCCAGCAGTAGAACCTTTTTTGCTGTCTAGTCCTTCTTTTATTGTTGAAGGTTTGTGTCTGATATAGTGCACTCAGTAATACAGTTTGTTATGCTGGATATGTGCCTTGTCTGCATCCTGTCCATTGTATGGCATACCTATTGTGCTTGTGCCATTTCTTTGAAAATGTTGTCACTGTATGTCTTTTGATGGTGCTTTTAGCTATATGACTTTGAGCTGAACAGCTGTCTGTATCCATTTTATCCCTTGTTACTCACATTTCCAATTGTGAATCATTTGTAGGTAGCTCCATCCATATTCTCCTTCCTTCCTTCTTTCGGGACAGTGTACTCAAAAATTGCCCAGTATCTTTCAGTCATTTTGCAGCTGGCTTGCCATATTTTTCTTTGCTGTAGAGCTTTTTTTTCTCTGGCCTTCCAGTTTGCATCACATTCAGCCTCACACTGACTTTTTTGCTAATAGTTTGTTTTTAACCTGATGCCTGTTATCCTATGCTTATTTTTTCAAATTCTACAAATTTTTGCCTAAGTAGTTCCCAGTCTTCATCCAGAGATACCATGTAGCCGACTGTTAACCACATTACTTTCACTTTGGCAGTTAGTATAATATGAATTATATATTGATCCTTGGGCTACTTGCCCTCTTTTATCTTATTTTTGAATGAGTATTTGTATTAATCTCCTTTTTCCTTGTGATAAATTTGTAAGTCAGATATGTCCTGTTCAGGTCCTTCTTGGTGATAATCTTTTGAGACAGCCTTCGCAGTGATCCATACAGCAGGTTTTGCTTGGGACTCTGTCCTTGAGGTGGAGGACAGTGGACTGGTCCTGTCACATATAAATGTTATGTACTTACTATAAAGATGTGTGGGGCGAAGTTAATTTTCCTCTATGACCCTCTCCTCTTTTCCTGCAGTTTTGGTAGGGGTTTAATAGTTGCTTAAAGAGATTTTCTCCCCTTTGGTGATCTCTTCTTTTCTTGTGCTTCACCTTCTGTTGGCATAATGGTTAAGGTCTTTGCTTCCCATACACAAGGTACAAGGTTCGATCCTGACCTCTGGCCAATGTCTGGAGTTTGCATGTTCTCCCTGTGTCTCTATGGGAATCCTCCCACCTCTGAAAAACATGCTGAGTGTTTCCATCTCAAGAAATGGAGCTCTGGGCAGCAGCACAGCTTCTACATGGGGGAAGAGTTGTACAAACCAACCTCTTTGGGCATCTGCTGTGGTGCACAGTATCCTCAAGATAGGGGAACACAGATCACAGACGCTGCACCACGGTAGGACTATCCACTCAACAGGGTGAAATATGTCTCTAGGTGATTTGGTCGTGTTGACTAATGTCACCAAATGGGCATGGGTATTTGCTGGTGATAAGTGCCTATCAGCCCTGGGTCAATAAGTTACTGGCCGGCCAGTGTCTAGTTACCCACCCTGGGTTACCTGAGATAGCATTGTATAGTGAAAGCTGGACATAAAACTAATCAACTTGACAAACATGAGCTAAGAATTGCTACACTTGATGTAGGTTCACTGACAGTGATGTAGCTTGAAAGTGGATGATATGGAGGAGGTTGGACATCCTGTGCATCCAAGAGACAAGATGGAAGGGCAGTGCAGCAAAGCCACTTGGCTTGGGATCCAGAGTCTACTACTCAGGAGGGGAGACAGACTGGAAATTGTATGAGAATTGTGGTGAGAGAGAGGCTGCAGATGGCAGTGAGGGATATCATCAGAATTAGTGACAGACTCATGGCAATCAGACCCTAGTGTGATGATAGGGCAGTATTATAATCTCCCCCAATGCCCCACAGCAGTGTTGTGATAGTGAGGAAAAGAGTGCATTCAGACAGCATTTGCAGGATTTACTAGATGAAGCAGGACAACATGAATTAGTGTTGATAATGGGGGACATGAATGCACACATCGGAACAGACAGAACAGGATATGAGGATTGTCTGGGTCCATATGAGTGGGGTAACAGGAATAAAGAAGGAGAGGCCATTCTAGACTTCCTTCTGGCAATTGGCTTGATAGTAGCCAGCACATGGTTCAGAAAGAGAGACAGTCACAAGATCAAGTACATGAGTTAAAAAAAAATGATCGATCATATACAAGGGTGGCCAATGTGCGACTCAGGTAGACTTCCTCCTAGTAAGGAATGGCACTGGGGTAGAATCAATGATTACAAAGTCATCCCCAGTGAAACAGTTGGCCCTCAGCATAAACCGCTAGTTGCCACACTGCAAGCAGTGGTCAGAGAAGGCTTTAAGGTCAACAGAGGCCAGGCTGAAGACTTGGAAGTTGGCTGGAGAAAATGTACAACAGTTGAAGGAATTACTCAGGGCTCTAACATCCCAAGAAGAGGAGGAAATAGGTGGAGTTGAAGAATGGCAACACCTTAAAACAGCATGTGTGAGGAGTACAGAACAGATATGTGGTCAAGCCAGGTTTGGGAATAAGGTACATTAGGAAAGCTGGTGGTGGAATACAAAAGTCCAGGAAGTCATCAAAAGAAGGAAGGAGTGCAGGAAGGGGAGATAAAAAAGACCAACCAGGCTAGGAAGGAATACTGGTTGGCTAAGAAAGGAGTTGCAATAGCAAAGAACAGGCCATTGGAAGCACTCTACCAACTTCTGGAACGTGTCTCAGTGGGTGGCATAAAAAAAGAAAACTTCACAGAAGCTGTACTGACCCAGACACAGCCTATGATGAGAGAACAGGAGGAACCCACCCTAGAAGAAGTAAGAATAGCACTAAGGAAAATGAAATCAGGGAAAGCAGCAGGCTCAGATGAGGTCACAGCAAATATGATAAAGATGCTGGGTGAGACAGGGGAAAAATGGCTCCTGAGGGTACGTATAGCAGTGTGGAGAGAAAGGCATATCCCGGATGACTGGAGAATAAGCATACTCATGCCAGTGTACAAGAACAAAGGGACATCCACAGGTGTGGGCATTACAGAGGCATCAAACTCCTGTCACATTGCATGAAAGTTCTGGAGATGGTGATTGATAAACGGATACACAGAGTAGTAAGATGGGAGATGAGCAGTTCAGATTCATATCATGATGCAGCACAACTGACCCAATGTTTGCAGTGAGATAGATAATTGAGAAGAAGCTAGAGATGA
This sequence comes from Protopterus annectens, assembly GCF_019279795.1. Classification (NCBI taxonomy): domain Eukaryota; kingdom Metazoa; phylum Chordata; order Ceratodontiformes; family Protopteridae; genus Protopterus; species Protopterus annectens. Next base: position 1,109,726,462 of record NC_056729.1, on the reverse strand, counting down.
AATGAGGAAAGAGTCCAACTGGGTATTCCTAGACTTGGAGAAAGCATATGACAAGGTCCCAAGAAAGCTGATTTGTCAGTACTGCAGTGGTTTGAGGTCCCAGAAACATTGGTAGAATTAGTGCAGGCTATGTACAAGGACCCATTGACTCAAATACAAATAATGTTCGGTCTCACAGTGGGGTTCCCAGTGGAAGTGAGTGTGCACCAGGGTTCAGCTCTGAGCCCACTGCTGTTCATAGTGGTGATGGACTATATTAGCAAACAGGTCGGAGGGGACAGATCAACAAAGTTGCTGTATGCAGATGATTCAACATTATAGGCAGACTCTGAGCAAGAACTTCTACAAAAGATAGGGGAATGGAATGCAAAACTGTAGGCGCAAGGGATGAAACTAAGCACAGATAAAACAGTGGTGATGGCAGCAAATTGGAGAAATCAGAAGAAGCTGAGAATTTAAATAGAAGGGAAGGTAGTGCAACAGGTTGATAGCTTCAAGTACCTGGGAGGGGTGGTTGAGGAGAAGGGACGTTTGAATGAAGAATTCAAAGCTAGAATCAGAGGGGCTGCAGCCAACTGGCATAAAATATTAGGTGTAGTGAATGACAGAAGAATGCCAAAAAAGCTAAAAAGTAAGGTTTACAAGACAGTGGTGTGACAAGTAATAATGTATGGTGCAAAACCCTGGGCAGTAAAGGCAGAGCAGTTGAGGAAGCAAGAGGTGATGGAAATGAAGTACCTGAGAAGGGTAGTAGGATGCACACTGTGGGACAAATGAAGAAATGAGGGCATAAGAGCAGAAGCCAAAGTAGCTGTAATTGCAGAAGAAAATCAAAGAGAACAGATTACGGTGTTTCGGACACATTTGCAGAAAAGCAGAAGACAATCTGGTGAAGATGATTTGGGACAGGCAGGAAGATGGTACGGGGAAATGAGGATGTCCATCAAAGAGGTGGATGGATTGTGGGAGAGAAGATCGGTGACAGTCAGCCATGAGTGTCGAAGAAGGCAGGAATATGTTATTGAATCTTGAGAGATGGTAACAGTTAACATGATACCCCGTCCCAATGTAGAAAATGGAAAAAAGGGGGGTGGTGAAGATGATTATTATTATTATGATCTTCTGTGGCTAACAAAGAAGCAGGTAGCACTGAACTCCAAACTATCTTTGTTAACAAGTTGGTTAAGCACTTTCGTCTAAAATGTAGACATCTTCAGGACCATAAATTGAAAAACATGAAATAAAACGATTGTGGTATAACAGCATCTTCAAATACACATCCCCTTGCATAGGCACCAATCAACTCCAGTAATGGCAGAAATCCACCAATAAAATTGAAAATGCAAAACATTATCAGTTACACACCACCTACATGTGCTCCAATCAACTGTAAAAGTAATGAAAACCTGCCAATAAAACTGAAGATAAAGCACACAAGTGTGGTGGATTAACTGGTCTCAAAACTGAAGTATTCCATACAAGTAAGAGACACAAATTGTAAACAGGATATATTTTAACAAAAGTAGTATAAAATTCACTGGAAAGGTATTGTTTTTCAGTTTTATGGTTCTGAATATGTCTTCATTTTAGATGAAAGTGTTTAACCAACTTGTTAATAGTGAAGGTCGTTTGGAGTTCAGTACTACCTGGTTCTGTGTGAGTTTTTTGATACACTATTATGATTCGGTGTGGTTCGTTTGCTTGGTTGGTTAGTTTTGCTTTCATAGGATTTTGGGCAGTGTCCACTATGTCAGCACTGGATCCAGAGCAACATTTTTTTCAATGAAACCTCTGCTTCCAGCCTACCTGCTCTGGTGGGTAATTTGACTTTACTAATTCAGCAAGTCATGCAGGTTTTATCACAGCAAACCAGTACGGAGTGCACACAAGGGACTGATAAATGCAACAGGAACTAGTTAGACTTGCATTCCAATGTGGATGGTAACCAGAGTTTGGGGAATAGGCCAACTATTCTGAAGCTTGAGAAGTTTAGTTTTCCTTACGAAACTGATTACATCAGATCACCTGAAGGAGATTTTTTTGCCAGTTGATCAACAAATTAAACAATGTGACAAATGTTATATAAATTTAAATCCCCACAACTGCACAATTACTTTCTGGGTAAAAGTGTAAAGTGGCAGTATGTGACTAAGGGGTTACGTGTTTGGAAAGTTCCTCAAGGTGTGGAAGAGAATTCTACTTTCCACATGGAGCTTCTTGACTTGTTTGATAAAATTGGGTGGCACTTACTCATGTGGTGATCAAAGAAAAAGAATGGCACATGCATAACTGTAAAGAAGAGATCTCCATGGTCACTTTGATTTCAGGTGACAAACTTTGTTGAGCACAAACATACATTCAACAATGTATTCCAACAATTCAAATCTAGAATGGTGTTTTTGTCAAACATAGGAAAGACAAAAAATTGGAGAGATGACAATGATTACAGGAATAAGTCAACTTATCCTAAAATATGGAATAATAATTAATATTATGTAGTCCAATCTCGCCTACATTCTTACCCATGGGTTCAGAGCCGAAACTCGGCTCTGACTCTGCCATACTCTAGCTCGAAGTCTTTCAATTGGCTGGGCTAAGAAGGTATCCCATGCTGCACTGCTCCCTTTTCCCAGATCTCGTTTGCCGCTTGTATAGCTCAGACGTGGTCTCGCTCTTGGCTGTGGCTAAGTATAACTTTTAGTCTTTTATTGAGATATTCTTGCTTCAAAAAAGCTATTTTCATAGCTGTGTGTTGTGTGTGTGTAATAGTTTGATAATCTGGTGTACTTTACTCGTGGTATTGTCTTTTGTGGTGTCCCGCTAACTGTTTTCCCTACGGGCTAGGCCTGTTTCAGTTAGAGGACCTAGTCCGTCCCTGTTCTTCTGTGTTGCTTGTTAGTAGGTACCTATCCCTCGGGCTAGGGCCGTTTAAGTTAGAGGACCTCGTCCTTTCCCTGTGTTCCTGTTGGGACCGCTTAAGTTAGAGGTCTTTTGTGATTGTCTGTTGGTTTTTCTTTAGTTCCCACGCTTGTGGCTTCTATATTAACGGTTGGTCTATATTAATGGCTGGTGGTTTTTCAGTTTCCTTCACTATGTTTAAGGATACGAAAGAGCATAAGCCATCTGGCTTTAAGAAATGTACTAAATGTGGTTATAAAATGTCAATCACTGATGGGCACTGTGTGTGTGTTTATTGTCTGGGGGCGATTCACCTCCAGGAATCTTGTACATTTTGCCATGCATTTAGCCCGCGTGTTATTCAGGAGAGGAAAAACAAACTCATTTTGAAAGGACTTCTGAAACCCTCCATCAGGAGGATTTGGGAAGAGCTTCTAGCTTCAAGTCCTCTCCCTCTAATATTAAAACTTCTATGGCTTAAAAGTGATCTCCGGCTCCATCTATATCCTTGGAGCCTCCGGAGAAAGTAGTAAAATCTACTGTGGCATCCTCGTCTCCACTGTCTTTGGAGCCGCAGGAAGTTAGTGCATTGACGGAATCTGCTTCGGCTCCAAGTCCCTCGGAGCTGATTGCGGAGGTGCTAGTTCGGAGCCGGTCTCCAAATTTTAGGCCAGTCTCTTTTCCTCGCAGGTCTCCTTCAGAGAGGAGGTCTAGAGCTCCTTCCTTATCTTCTAGGTCCTCCAGGACTCTTTCAGATGTGGATGTAGATAGAGTGGTACAGAGACTGCTCCAATCACCGGTACTGGCAAAATTGTTTTCGGCTCCAGCCCAGTCGGCTCCGGAGCCTGTCACCCAGCCAGCATCGATACTTCCTCTGATTGAATCTCAGCTTTCGGAGCTGGAGTGGTCGGCGCAGTCTGACGTTCCTAGGTTGGCTCCGATGGCCCATCCTGGCTTATTGGCTCTGGCTTCAGTTCCGTCCATGGGGTCCAGGACTCATGGTTCCTCGGTCGGACCCGAGGGGGAGCCCTCGGGACACTTCTCGGCTCCTAGCCTCCCTCTCGGTGCTTCGGCGTGGTGGAGCCTGACCCCTGCTTCAGCTTCGTGCCTGGTCCCTTCTGCTCCGAGTTCTTACACGGCTGGTCGATCTTCGGAGCCGGGGGGACCAGCTTTCGAGGCCATGCAGAGAGCGCTGGCCAGGTCATCAGCGGCATAATTTGGCACTAGACACACTGTCCCCTCCAAGCTCCGGTGCGGGTCTCTGATCGCCCTCTATCTTTCGACAGCAGAGACCCAAGGCCTCAGGATACCACAAGGAGTGGTCCCCATATTTCTGAGGGCCCCTCAGTGTTTTTGCCTGAGGGGCAACCCAGAAAAAGAACGTGCAAGAGGAAGCACATTGACTTCCAAGATGAGTCCCTCACGTCAGACACCGACCTTGAGGAATCGGAGGGGTCCCCCAAGTCATCCTCTGAGGATGTCTCTTTCTCTGACATCCTAGAAATTTTGAAGCAGAGGGGTGACTGGCCCTCCAAAGCTCCCTCCAAGGAAAAGTCGGTGTTCCTGAAGGCCTTTGGGGCTCAGCCCTCCACCTCCTGGGTATCTCCACCCTTCGACGAACTTCTGGATCTGGTTTGTCGAAGGGTGTGGAAAACCCCTGACTCTGTGGAACCAGTCCCCAGGAGACCCAACAAATTCTTGTCCGCCCCCTCTGACAAAGAGTTCCTGTCCAAGGGAGTTCCTGTAGATGCCATGATGGTGGCAGTGGCCACCAAGAAAAAACTGGTTGAGACTTCGTCTACTGTCCATCCTCCTAACAAGGAGTTAGGACCATGGACCGGTATGGGAAGCTTATGTTTTCTTCAGCGGCCTTTATACTGAGGTCACTGAATTACTTATTACATTTTACACAGCTCCAAAGAGATCTCCTAAAAGAGCTTGGAGATACTCTGCAGGGTAACGTTTCTGATGCAGTGGGTCAATGCTCAGATGTCTACCCTCAACTCTGTTGCTGCATCCTCCATGAGGCTGATCTCTTACGCAGCCGGAGGAGTGGGTAGGGCAGCAAGTTCGGGAGTTGCTCTTAGGAGACACTCCTGGATGTGCCTCTGTAATTTCACGGAGGCCTTCAAGTCTGTGTTCACCAACGCCCCGTTTGATGGTTCCTCCTTATTCGGAACCAAGGTTAGGACACTCTCACTAGGTGCTAGCAAGAGGGAAAAACTCTGTATGCTATGGGAGTCCATTTTTCCCTCCCCTCTAGGCCTTATCCCAAGACCCAGAGGGGTGGGAAGATGTGGCTAAAAAAATCACAGAGGTTTTTCCATGACACACAAGGTGAGCCCCACTCCAGAGGCAGGGGAGGGGGTGGTAATTCAGGTAGACGCAGCCCTAGGGGCAGAGGAGGCCCGCGATTCCTTTCATGGTTCTCCCTACCATGCTCCTGAAGGGAGGCCCGACTGTGCATTTCCGGAGCCAGTTGGGGGTCGCATTTCACTATACCCAGAGACCTGCCAAGGTTTCACTCAGGACCAATGGGTATTAAAAATAGTTTCCGGAGGATATTGCATTCCCTTCTCTTCAACTCCCCCTCCGATCAAAAAAATCCCAGATGTTCCACCCAGTCAAAGGGATTCCGCAGCTTCAGAGGTTTTAAAGCTGCTAGAAAAAGGAGCCATCCAGCATGTCCCCTCAGACCAGATCGGATTAGGGACTTACTCCAGATTCTTTTTGGTGCCGAAAAGGACAGGGGACCTGAGACCCCTTTTTGGATCTCAGCAGATTGAACACCCATGTGAAGAAGTCCAAGTTCCGAATGGTCACATTGCAATCTATTCTCCCATTGTTGGGAAAAGAAGTGTGGATGTGCTCCATTGACCTCAAGGATGCTTACTACCATATAAAGATGGACAGGGCATCCAGAAGTCATCTACGCTTCCGGCTGGGTGCCAGTCATTTTCAGTTTCGCACCCTGCCCTTTGATCTCACCACAGCCCCCAGGGTGTTCACCAAATGTATGGCAGTGGTGACGGTTCACTTGAGACGTCAGGGATTCCAACTGTTTCCGTACCTGGACGACTGGCTCCTTTCTGCCACCACCAGGCATCTACTCCTACAAACCAGAGATGCCACTATCAAACTGTGTCAACAATTGGGAAACGTCTGCCTTGTTGCCCTCGCAGTGTGTCACCTTTATAGGTGCCGAGTTAAGACACCATGCTCATGAGGACGTTTCTACCACTAGAAAGGATTCAAAGTTTACAACAACAGGTGTACGCGTTTCTCCCTTTGAGAAGAGTGAAGGCAAGATTGAACCTCAAATTCTTGGGGACGATGGCTGCTACAATTATGCTGGTTCCTCTGGCGAGGCTGCATATGAGGCTCCTTCAATGGCTACTCTTCGCCCAGTGGTCTCTACAACATCTTCCACTTTCTCATCTTATAATAATCACAGACAGGTGCAAGCAGGATCTTCACTGGTGGCTTTACACCAGCAACCTTAATGCAGGAAAACCCTTCGTTCCATCCCCTCCAGTTGCCATTGTGACCACGGATGCCTCCCAGATGTGGTGGGGGGGCATTATCTAGGCAGGACAGTCCGAGGCACGTGGCAGGAACACGAGATGCATCTGCATATCAATGTCCTGGAATTTAGAGCAGTGCTACTAGCCTTGCAAGCACTTCAGAGCTTTCTTCCTCTCAGAACAATTGCTATCCGCTCAGACAATATGTCAGTGGTATGGTATCTAAACAAACAGGGAGGAACCAAGTCATACCCACTTTGCAGAGAGGCCATGCGAGTATGGCAGTGGCCAGTGGCTTCCCAACGTTGTCTTGTAGTAACGCACATTCCAGGGAAGTCCAGTGTGATTGCCGACAGGTTGAGCAGAGCTATTCTGATGCCTCACGAGTGGTCCCTGAACAATCAGGTTGTGGAGCAAATTTTCCACAGGTGGGGTCAGCCTTGCTGTGACCTATTTGCCAGCCCCCTCAATACCAAAATGCAGCAGCTACTTTACCCTTATCCCCCCTCAGGGGGAGTCACCCAGGGATGCTGTAGTTCACGATTGGCCCTCCGGTCTACTGTATGCCTTCCCTCCTGTTCCTCTGCTGACAAAGGTTATCCAGAAAGCGCAATCTTTGGGAAGCAAAATTATTCTGATTGCTCCACACTGGCCTCGTCAAATTTGATTCCCCTTTCTTCATCCCTACCTAATGGATGCCCCCTGGATCCTGGACCCACAACCAGATCTGCTGACTCATATCTCAGGGCAGCTCCATTCCTCTCTTCAGATCCTCTGGTTGACAGCCTGGCTTCTCCACTTCCATCATTAGTCAGGCTTCATCATTTTTTGCCGGAAGTGGTTCATATTCTGTCTTCCTCCCATAAGCCTTCCACCAGAATAATCTATTCCAGTAAATGGAAGAGATTTTCCACATGGGCACATGCAAGACAAATTGATCCTTATACAGCTCCATGTTCGCCAGTCCTGGAGTTCCTCTCCATGCTTTTCAACCAGGGATCAGCGGCCACAACTATTAAGGTCCAGTTGGCGGTTATTTCCACCTTTTACATCGCTGATGAGCCTAGACTCATGGCACATAGACTTTGTAAGGCATTCCTGAAGGGCACTATGTTGCTTCCTCCTCCAGTCTTTGACCTAGTTATGCCTTGGGACTTAAATTTTGTTCTACAATATCTCACTTCACCCCCCTTTGAGCCTGCAGCCACTTGTGATTTAAAATATTTGACTTGGAAGACAATCTTTTTGGTAGCCATCACTTCAGCCAGACGTGTCTCGGAGCTTCAAGCCTTATCAGTTAGACCTCCTTACTTGATTTTTCATAAGGACAGGGTTTCTCTCAGACCAAACCCTTCCTTTCTACCGAAAGTAGCTTCAGTTAGTAATCTAAACCAATCCATTGCACTACCTGTATTCTTTCCAGAGTTCTCGAACAAGGCAGAATTTAGATTTCATCAGCTGGATGTGCACAGACAATTACGATTCTATTTACATAGAAAGAAGTATCTTAGAAAATTGGATCAGTTGTTTGTCTCATTTTCAGAAAACAGGATTGGGTCTCCTGTTTCCAAAGTCACCTTGTCTAGATGGATCTCCAGTTGTATTTCCTTCATTTATGCTTCAGGTGGCAGGGATTTACCATTTCAAGTGAAGGCTCATTCTACCCGATCTGTATCTACATCTACAGCCTTTCAGGCCAGGTTGTCTATGGATGATATTTGTGCTTCGGCTACATGGGCATCTCCTCACACCTTTGTTACTCACTACAAGTTAGATTTGGTGTCTAGAGGCAGGTCTTCCTTTGGTTCCACAGTGCTCAGGAATATTTTCCACTGAGCCTCCCAGGATTCAGGTGCTGGGGACGCTGTTCCACAGGTAAGAATGTAGGCGAGATTGGACTACATTACATCAAGAAGTTATGTACTCACCATAACGTTCGATGTATGTAGTCCATCTCGCCTCACATTCTTACTTACCCCCCTCCTTCCCCCATCCTGGAGGACCAAGGGGTTAGGTATGGTTTCAAAATTCCTTTATGGTTGGTATGTTCTTCCTTCTCTGTGAGTTGTTGTGTGTGGAGAAGTGAGTGATTGAGCTCGCAACAAACTAGATCTGGGAAAAGGGAGCAGTGCAGGATGGGATACCTTCTTAGCCCAGCCAAATGAAAGACTTTGAGCTAGAATATGGCCGAGTTGGAGCCGAGGTTAGGCTCCGAACCCACGAGTAAGAATGTGAGGCGAGATGGACTACATACATCGAACGTTATGGTGAGTACGTAACTTCTTGTTCTACTACAAATGGTGAGTTTTATCAGGAACACAGTGATGGATATGACAATGATCCTAATGACAGTAATAGTGCCCATTTAGGCCAGCTGCTACCGAGATGGTCACAACGACTAGGAAGCAAGTTCAGGGAGTGGTTAAATGCAATGCATTATTACGGGAATGGTATGTGAAAGAAGAATTGGACAAGGAAGGATCTTCAAGCCAACAGATCGAACAAGTGGTGATTACAGACTGTTTCTTTAACACCTTTCCACTGGATTCCATTCAAGGTACTATGTCTGTAACATCATTTTTCAATTTTAATATTTACAATTTTACTGATTTGTATGTTGGTCCGGACCACAATAGTTTACAAGAAAGCTCAATTTATTGGTTTTGTTGGGCCTTGACACTTCTATTGAACCACTGAGTAGTAGGCTTAAACATAAAAGTCTTTATAATCTGCCCTTGCACCTGGTAATAAATGCCTTTGAGAAAATTTGTGAATGTGCGTTAAAAGACTTGTTAAACAGTAAGAGGAAACTAATGACATTCAGTTTAGCTATGAGTGAGAAGTCTGTTCTTGAAAGAGTTACATGCAATAGGAATATAGGATGCATGAAGCCAGATAAGGGGGGGAGGCTTAATGATTATGGACTTGATGGACTACACTAGTAGGATGACGGACGGTCCTGCTTATGGATGAAACAGTCTATCAAGAAGTCTCCCTCAATGAAATCAACACTGCATACAAATCTATCAGTATTTGGATTGATGAACTTTTACTGTTTGATGACATTCCTTGGATTTGTTTAACTTTTTAAAAGTCTCTCTTCCAATTATTCTGAAATTTTTAGAATCTCAAAGATCCACTCCAATCCATCTGATCCACCACTTTGTCCCATAGTTCCTCCGGGTGGTTTGATCATGGAACCATTTATGAAGTTTATTTATTGGAAGTTAAAATGGTTATTTCAGTATTTTCCTCACATCTTCCATGACTCTTGGGACTTTGTGGATACATTCTCCTGCATTGCTGAATGTATTTTGGTTTCCCTGGATGCTAAACTTGTTTACATTGATACCATATGATTTAGGTTTGTCCTGGTTTTGTGATGTGTTACTTCAGTCCAGAGTTGTTACGATCAATGAAGTGAGACTTATTACAGACTTCATGGAATTAATTTTGCAGAACAATTTCATATTCTTTGATGGAGAAAATTTCCAGCAGCTTACAGACGTTGCTGTGGGGGCCACTTGTGCCCCCACTTTCGCTAGTGGTGTGCTACTGAAATGGAAAACTGACATTGTTTTTAAACTTGGCTCCTTTAAAAACTGTAAATGTTATCTGTGATAATTGGATGATATTTTTGTGCTTTGGTCTGGGACTTTAGATCAGCTACATCAGTTTATTGAGGAACTGGAGTCATCTACCAGGTTTCTAAAATTTACTTCTCATGTACACAATGATATGTTACATTTCTTGGACGTGGAAATCATGAAGGGTGCTGAGGGGAACATTGGTACCTCCATTTACAGAAAACCAACTTTCTGTACTACATTGCTACATTTCATGAGCTGCCACACCTTTCATCAAAAGAAGGGTGTAATAAAAAGTCAATTTATTAGTGTCTAATTCAGTTCAAATACTTAAAACCATGTTTCTTGAATAAGGATACCCGGAATCCCTAGTCAATAGCTTGTATTCACAGATACTTTCTGGACGACCTAACAGATATGCCCCAATTATTAACAAGGGCATTTACTCTTCAGATCCTACTTGTCTTCATGATGGGAATGACAGTTCTGTCAACCAGTCTTCCAAACGGTCATATAACTGCAAGAACATTGTTATTTATTACTCACTTGATTCTGCAGATATTAAAAACATTTTATTCAAAAACTGGTCTATTATAGGTTCATAGGTGTGCACTAGGTTAATGGCCCTGCGGCCTTTACAAGTCTAGCCCATAGAAGTGATCTGGCATTGTGCCGCCCAACGTTAGTTCCCAGTCCCTCTATCAAGTAGAGCCAGTGGAGTGATCCCCAGGATGAACTTTCTGTTTCCCATCCACTCATAAAGATTTCTGTTGAAGAGGGCCAGTGAGGTGCTCTGCTTGACATGTATGGGAAGTCTATTCCAGAGCACGGGCAGTCTCTGGGTTATGAACTTGGGCAGTCTGTGGGTTATGAACCTGTCCCTCCAGCATGTTCTGTTGATTGTGGTAATGAGGTTGAGGTCTCTGGAGCATGTGGTGCGGAGGAATTGGGATTTCGTTAGATGTAGCACTTCTGACAGAGTTGGGTATGACATGGCTTTGCAAGTCAAGCAAAGATCGCCTCTTAGTAAACGATATGAGACGGTGAATAGCTGGAGTTTGAGTCTGTCCATGTACGACATGTGTTTAAAGCCTAGGATCCTCTTTGTGAGGTACTTTTGTGGCCTTTTCAGCTGTTGCTTGTGTCTAATGGGGTGCATGCCAAATGGGGCATTATACTCAATGACTGGCTTAATGAGGGAGGAGTAAAGAGAGATGATGACCTCTTTCTTCCTGGATGCAAAACCGGTGGTAATGAGATGTGCCACATAGAAGGACTTTCTGACCACAGTGGCAATGCGGTGGTCGAAGGAGAGGTTGCTGTCAACCTGTGTCCCCAGATCTCTTATAACGACTTCAGTGTTCAGTGGGCTCCCAGCCCAAAGGGGATGACAATTTTTTTTTTGGCATTATGCTTAAGGCCATGGTTTCAACACCAGTTATTGGTCTCAGTGAGGCCTTTCTGTATGATGTCTACATCACTTGGGGAGTTAATAATGGCTCCCAGCTTGCAGTTGTCTGCGAACGTGGTCAGCCAGAGTCCCTCCATGATGGCATGGACTTCTGAGAAGTAGATGCCAAACAGGAGAGGTCCCAGAACCAATCCCTGTGGGACTCCACTCGTGACTGGTCGGCAGTTTGACTTGGAGTCCACTACTTTCACACTGTGGGTTCTATCTGTGAGCCAATTTGCTACCCACCTAGTGATATAGGGGTTGATGCCTAGTTTGGTGAGTTTATCAATAATTCCTAAGTGGGGAATGGTATCAGAACCCTTTGCCAGATCAAGGTAGGCTGTATGAACTGCCTTGCCATCATCCACAGCTCTGGTGACTGACTCAAAGAAGTCAACCAGGTTGAGCAGGCATGATCTACCTTTCACAAGACCAAACTGTGTGGGAGCTAGAGTTTAGAGATTCCCTATATCCTTGTTAATTAGGTCCATGATGATGCGCTCCATAGCCTTACATATCAGACTCGTCAGGCTAATGGGGCGATAATTCCCAGGGTCTGTGGTCGCTCCCCCTTTATGGAGAGGGATGACTGTAGCAGTGCGCCATTCAGTAGGGACAAAGCCTGAGGTGAGGCTGTGATTGAACAGGGCACATAGATATGGTGCCAGTTCACTTTGTAGTTCATGTAGAACACATCCAGGGATATTGTCGGTTCCCATGGAAGCTGTAATGTTAAGTTGTCTATCTCACCTTTGTTTCTTGCTTGTTGGGATCGGAGCCGACCCTCGGCTCCGACTCAGCCATCTTCTATAGCTCGAGAGCTGTTTACTGGCTCGAGGCTAACCCTTATCCCATGATGCCTAGCATTAGCTACCTAGATCTCGTTTGCCGCTTCAGCTGCGAGGTTTGTTGTTACTGGCTCAGGCTCGTGTAAGTTTATTATAATACTTTTCTAGCAAATTAGGGTTCCTTTTTTGATAGTTTAGACTTTTCCACATTGTCGTTAATTAGTTTGTTGTAGTTTTAGTGTTGTTGTAATTTTCCCTTAGAACTCGTTTAAGTTAGAGTGTTCTCCCCCCCCCTTCCTTTTTTCCTATCTCTACTTATAGTAGCGTTTTAGTTTTAGCCTTTCTCTTTTACTTCATAGGTAGCCGTTTAAGTTAGAGGATTCCTACTTGAAAAAAAAAAAAAAAACTTCTTGACTGTAGTTATTGTGTTTTTTGGTTAGGTTAGTGTCTGTAGATTTTTGCTGTTTGGGCCTTTGGCCAAAAACCTTTCAGTGTAAGCTAGATATATCTAAAAAATCCTAAGTGTCTGGATTCAAGAAGTGTGACTCATGCTGTCAGAAAATGTCTCTGACAGATGGGCACACTTCTTGCGTCTATTGCTTAGGTGCAGTGCACCTGCAGGACTCTTGTTCTGTATGCCACACATTCAGCCCAAGGGTTCTGCAGGAGCACAAAAATAAGCTTATCTTAAGGGGTCTTCTTAAGCCCCAGGATTCACCGGCCAAGGCTCAGCCAGTGAAAACTCCTAAACCGACCAAATTGTCGGCTCCCAGCTCGGAGCTGTCATTGGCCCAAACATTACCTACTACTTCGGTTCTGGCTGGAACTGAGGAGGCTGCCTCCCAGTCGGCTCCACCAGTATCTTCGGAGCCGTCTCGGACACACAAGAGACCGAGGTCCCCTTCTCTAGAGTCGATACATTCGGCTCCTCGGTCTCCCCTGTTGCAGAGTGACCGCAGTCACAGATCCTCTCACTCCTCTCGGTCCTCTAGACTCTCGTACCACGACGTGGAGAGAGTGGTCGGTAGGTTGTTGAAGTTGCAGGCACTGGCCAAATTGTTATCCAGCCCTCCTCAACAGGTGTCTGCTACGTCCGCTTCCATCGATGTTCCTCCTCCGACTCCTCCGAGTTCGGAGCCGGAGTTTGTTGGGGTTCGAATCGTGGAACCGTCGGCACCGATAATGATTTCCCCTTTGGTTCCATCATCGGCTCCGATCCCCTCGAAGGCACCTTCTGTCGAGGGATCTGGGCGCCGAGACTCCCTTGTCGGCTCCGAGGGGGCGAGTGGCATTGGACCCTTGTCCGACCTCGTTCTCCCTCTCGGAGCTCCGGCGCAGGTGAGCTCGGCTCCTACATTGGCCTCGGAGCCGTCCCCCTCGGTGTGGAGGAGGATTCCGGTTTTCTCGGAACCGGAGCCTTCTTTGCATCATGGCAGGGATGCCTTCGATGTCATGAGGAGTGTACTGGCCCCTGAGTCAGCACCACGTTCAACCCCACTGGCTCCGTCCCCTGTAGTGCCTGCGTCAACCTCTGTCCCTCCTCCAGACCCCAAGTGTGGGGAACTGATGCTCCAGAACACACCAATGGGTGTTTCCTCCTCTTCCGAGGCCTCCCCTGATCATTCAGAGGAGGCCCCTCGGAAGAGGAAGTGCATTGACTCCCCTGAGTCTGTCACTTTGGATAAGGATTTGGATGAATCGGAAGGGTCCCCCGTGATCCCCCTCTGAAGATGTTTCTAGAAATGCTTAGGCAGATGGGGAACTGGACTGCCCTAGCCCCTACTGAGGATGAATCCGTATTCCTGGATGCGTTTGGTTCCCGCCCTTCCACCTCCTGGGTGTCTCCACCCTTCGATCCACTAATGTCAGTGGTGGCTGGAAGGGCTTGGTCAGCCCCGGATACAGTGGAACCAACCCCGAGGAGGCCCGGCAAGTTTATCACTGCACGCCCTGATAAACAGTTCCTTACCAAGGGTCTTCCCATGGATGCCATGGTAGTAGCAGCGGCCACTAAAAAGGAATTAGCGGAAACTTCTTCCTCTGTCCATCCTCCTAACAAGGAGTCTAGGACTATGGACAGATATGGGAAGCGAATGTTTGCTTCAGCGACCTTTTCCATGAGGTCATTGAATTACTTATGCCATTTTACCAGGCTTCAGAGGGATCTTCTGAAAGAGCTTGGAGATATCCTCCAGGATCCATCAGCCGAAGGGGTTCAAGCTAAAGTAGCTTCTCAGCTGGCGACCCTTAATTCGGTAGTTAACTCCTCCATGAGGCTCATTTCTAATGCAGCCGATGGTGCGAGTAGAGCTGCAGGTACAGGCGTGGCCCTTAGGAGACATGCATGGATGCAGCTGTGTAATTTTGTGGAGCCCTTTATAGCGTCATTCACCAACAACCTCCTTTGACGGTTCATTTCTCTTTGGACCACAGATGAAGGACACTCTTACTAGGTGTGAACAGGAAGGCAAGACTCTCTCTGCTGTGGGAGTCCGTTTTTCCACTCCTTCCAGACCATATCCCAAAGGTCAGAAGAGTGGAAAAATGTGGTTTTGGAAATCCCAGGGAGCCTCGCATAATACACGTAGTGATTTTTCCTCCAGGGGCAGAGGAGGAAACAACAGCAGATGCCACCCTCAAGGCAGAGGGGGTCCGCAGAACCAGGGCAGCAAAGAATCTTTCTTTGACAAGCCCTTCCAGCATCCCTGAAGGGTTGCCCAGCTGCCCGCCTCTGGACGCAGTCGGGGGAAGACTTTCACTGTACCCAAAAGCCTGGCAAGACATTACGCGAGACAAATGGGTACACTCAGTCATATCCGGAGGCTATGTAATTCCCTTCTTCCAATCTCCCCTACCATCAAGCAAATCCCCCCAGATGTTCCACCCTATCTGAGGGCCCAAGCAGTTATAGAAATTTCAAGACTGCTAGAAAAAACGAGTCATCCAGGAAGTCCCGGCAGACCAACTCGGATCCGGAACTTACTCAAGGTTCTTTTTGGTACCAAAAAAGACAGGGGACTGGAGACCGGAGACCAATTTTGGATCTCAGCAGACTAAACAAGTCTGTTCAAAGAACAAGGTTTTGGATGGTCATGCTACAGTCCATTCTACCCTTTTTGGGTCAGGACAATTGGATGTGCTCAGTAGATCTCCAGGATGCATACTATCACATCAAGATGGACAGGCGCTCCAGGAGATTCCTTCGCTTCTGGCTGGGAGCCAGTCATTATCAGTTCAGAGCTCTGCCCTTTGGTCTCACCACAGCCCCCAGGGTGTTCATCAAATGTATGGCAGTGGTCACGGCTCACCTGAGGCGTCAAGGATTCCAGGTGTTTCCTTATCTAGACGACTGGCTCCTTACTGCTACTACCAGGCATCAACTCCTTCAAGCCAGGGACTATACAGTCGCAATTTGTGTCCAGTCAGGCATTACTATAAATTTCGAAAAATCTGCCTTGTTGCCCTGTCAGTCTATTACCTATATAGGAGCAGATCTAGATACAAAAAGTATGTCCGCAAGGCTACCGCTGGACAGAGTGGCCACGATTCGGCAGCAAGTTCATATCCTCATGAAATGCAAAAGGGTACAAGTCGGGTTGGTCCTTCAAACTTTGGGTTCTATGGCGGCAATTCTTCTGATACCTCTGGCCCGGTTTCACATGAGAATCCTTCAGTGGCTTCTCTTCACACAGTGGTCCTTTTAACAGCTCCCCATGTCTCACATGATCATGATTACAGAAACTTGCAAAAGACACCTTTCCTGGTGGATGGTCTCCCTACTAGTGTCTCAGGGCAGACCATTCATCCAACCCCCTGCGGTTGCCACAGTGACCACAGATGCCTCACTGATAGGGTGGGGGGGGGCATTATCAAGGCAGGACAGTCCAAGGCACTTGGCAGCCTCACGAGTACCATCTGCACATAAATGTCTTGGAGATGAGAGCTGTGCTACTAGCGTTGCATGCACTTCAGGACTCCCTCTCTCTTGGGACCATTGCAATTCAAACGGACAACATGTCAGTAGTGTGGTACATCAACAAGCAGGGTGGAACCAGATCCTACCCCCTATGTTGAGAAGCACTCAGACTCTGGCAGTGGGCGATTTCCTCCCAACGATTCTGATTGCGACGCACATCCCTGGGAAGTCCGTCATAGTGGACTGGCTCAGCAGGGCTATTCTCATGCCTCACGAGTGGTCTCTGAATCAGGTAGTTGTGGATCTGATCTTCCGCAAATGGGGACAGCCTTGCTGCGATCTGTTTGCAACCCCCTTCAACACCAAATGCAGCAACTATTTCTCCCTTTTACCGCTTCCCGGTTACCCTCCCAGAGATGCTGTAGTCCATGATTGGCCTCAGGGACTTCTTTATGCCTTCCACCTTTCCCTCTTGTACCCAAACTCGTACAGAAAGCGATATCGTTGGGTTGCAAAATGATCCTCATTGCTCCTTACTGGCCCCGACAGATTTGGTTCCCGTTCCTGCACCGTTACCTCCTCGAGCAGCCCTGGACCCTGGATCCTATTCCAGACCTGCTGATTCATCAATCAGGAAAGCTGCATCGATCCCTCCAAACACTCCAGCTCACAGCTTGGCTGATCTAATTCCAACCCTAGCCAGGCTTCCCAGCATTTCCCCGGCTGTGCGTGAAATTATTGTCTCCTCTCACAAATCAGCTACTAGGAAGATGTATGCTAGCAAATGGAAATGTTTCTCTTGTTGGGCAGAGGCTAGGAACATAGATCCCTTTTCAGCCCCAGTTCATGAGATCTTGGAGTTCCTAACTGAGCTTTTTCACTCCGGGTCCGCTTCTGCCACAATCAGGGTTCAACTAGCGGCCATCTCTAACTATCATGTTGGTTTTTCTAATCTAAATATCATGTCTCATAAGCTGTGTAATGCTTTTCTCAGAGGGACTACTCTCCTTAGGCCCCCAGTGAGAGATCCCCCTCCTCCTTGGGACCTTAATTTGGTACTAACCTCCTTGATTATGCCCCCTTTTAAACTGGCAGCTTCCTGCTCCCTTAAGTTTCTATCTTGGAAAACTCTCTTTCTAGTAGCTATTACCTCAGCCAGAAGTGTATCGGAACTTCAAGCACTAAGCGTTCGTTTTCCGTACTTAGTTTTTCACAAGGATAGGGTTGCTCTGAGAACATATCCCTCCTTTCTTCCTAAAGTGTGCTCAGAAAATAATCTAAACCAATCCATAGACCTTCCAGTGTTCTTCGCTAACTACACCAACAAGGCAGAATACAAGTTACACCTTTTGGATGTTCATAGACAACTGTGTTTTTACCCGCATAGAACGAAGGATATAAGAAAGTCGGACCAACTTTTCTTTTCCTATGCTAGGGGCAAACAGGGTCTTCCAGTTTTCAAAGTGACCCTGTCCAGGTGGTTGTCTCATATTATTACCTTCATCTATCAACTAAGAAACAAAGAATTGTCTACCAAACCGAAAGGTCATTCTACTAGGGCTTTGGCCACTTCTGTAGCCTTCCAGTCTAGGTTGCCCATGGACTTTATTTGTGCTGCTTCCACATGGGTAAATCCTCATACCTTTATTTCTCATTACAAGTTAGACATGGTCTCCAGGAATAGAGCTAACTTTGGTTCCACTGTTCTGAAGAGTCTGTTTCAATGAGCCGCCCAGGATCGTAGGTGCTAGGGACGCTGTCCCAACAAGCAAGAAACGAAAGCGAGATAGACAACTTAACATAAAGAAGTTATGTACCTACCATAACGTTCCATGTTAGTTGTCTTCATCTCGCCTTCTTTCTTCCATCCCCCCCTCCATCCCCCTGTCCTATTTGACCGAGAGGAGTTTAGGCTTCACCGGCTGAGTATTTTCTGGTTTGTTTCCTCTACTGACTTGGAGAGTATAACAGGTATGCCCAACCTGTTAGTTTGGTCAGGTTATTCTTGCTGTGTCTGGGATTAGCTATTACAAACGAGATCTGGGTAGCTAACGCTAGGCATCATGGGATAAGGGGTAGCCTCGAGCCAGTAAACAGCTCTAGAGCTATAGAAGATAGCCGAGTCAGAGCCGAGGGTTGGCTATGATCCCAACAAGCAAGAAAGAAGGCGAGATGAAGACAACTAACATGGAAAGTTATGGTAGGTACATAACTTCTTTTTCTTGGCCTTGGGCAATGCAGCTTTAACCTGCGCTGCAGTAATGCTGGGTGCCTGGCATTCCTCCGGTATTGTGATTGGTCCTTTAGGGGGTGAGAGAGGGGTAAAGTTGACACTGAATCAGTCAGCCCTTATGTCGGCAATATCTTTTGGCTCAGTATAGGAGGTACCATTGTGGAGTAACTCAAAGCAAACCTGGGTATTGCCATGGAGATTTTTGATATAACTATAGAAGGCTTTGTGGTTGTTGTTAGTGTTTGCCACAATTCTGCCTTCATAGCTGGCTTTAGAAGTTTTGTCTATACACACTGAGCAGAGTGGATGAGAGTTGTTGACCGCAACAGTTAGCTGAGATATATAAGTATCCTGCTTTTTTTCGATTATTTATACAGATTATTGTTTCTAACAATTAATATATAGCACTTTTATTGTCTGCTTTTTAGTCTTCGAGTGTATTTTATTGCTATTAACAAATCTGCACAAGTAACTGGTTTGTCTGCAGTTAAAAGCATTCTGTATCTTTACAAATCTTTATCTGTTTAAAAACTTTCATTTGTTTTCTGTAGTGCTTACTGTCTGTCCCCTGCCTCCCTCCCTCCCTCCTAGTTGGTGTCTTGCTCTTATACCTGGTGGCTTTGCAGTTGCCCGCCCCTACTGTAAATCTGATCTGTGACAGTCCTCCCAGTCTAGTGTCATTAGCTCATTCTACCTAATACAGAGAGAACATTTGATAAGGCCTTCTGTTTCTCCTTTTTCCTTTCAAAAAAAAGGGGAAAAAAGAAAAAAAAAAAAAAATATATATATATATATATATATATATATAGAGTACATTTCAGAGCAGTTATTATAACTGTAATTGCCTTAATATTGCTACAACTCAAGTGCTCTAGGTTGCACTGCATCTGAAGTGTTTGTGTGTTTTAGCTGCTTTTCTGTATATATAGACTTCTCTGTTTCTTTAAATAAGCTCTGCAAAGTTGTTTTATTGCATTCCCGCCTGTATTTCTGAGTTTTTTTGCACTTTTAAAGTTTGTTTTTGCTTAGTTTAACTGGTAGGCTACACACTCAAGTGTGCTAGCCGAATTAAAGCATTTACTGTGTTTCTGTACCTAATTTCTGCTACTCTGTAAAAAAAAAAAAAAAAAAAAAAAAAAATCCTTGTTTCCTGCCTTTACTGAACTAGAATAGTCCAGTCTTAAGGTATTGCTGATCTCTGGGCTGTGTCATAGTTCCTGTGTTGCCCATATCCTTATTTGGATAGAGGGAAGCTTCTTTGTTCACCAGTGAGAGTGGGGAGCTCTGAGCAGCCTATCTGTCCCTTGAGGAGTGGTTCCAGAACAGTGACCTGTAGCTTATTGGCCGTTTTGGGCCATTTCCTATCTCTTCTAACCCCCCTGCTTTAAAGCCAGCTTTAGCGCGCTTTTGCGCTTGAAATTTAAAGTTTGTCCTGTTTGTTGCATTTACCTGTTGAGGCTGCACACTCAAGTGCGCTAGTGTGTGTTACATATTTATTGCATTTTCCTGCTGTTTGTTGCAAAAAAAGAAAGAAAATCAAAAAAAATTATCCTTGTTTCCCACCTTTCCTGACCTAGAGTAGTCCAAATACAGGCGTTGCTGTATTCTGGACTTTTGGAAAGTTCCTTTGTTGCCCATTTCCTTTCTTGGATAAAGGGGGGCTTCTTTGTTCAACAGTGGCAGTGGGGAGCTTAGAGCAGCCTATCTATCCCTGGAGGAGTGTTCCCAGCACAAGAATCTGGTAGTCTATTGGCCGTTTTGGGCCAATTTCTAGCTCTTTCAAGTCCCCCTGTATAAAACCTGCTTTGGCGTGGTTTTTGCGCTTGTTACTACTCAGCCAAGCTCCTCGTGGTCCTGCAGAGTGGTGCTAGCAGCAGAGAGGCTAAAAGAGCGACTGCTAACCTGATAAAAGTGGGGTTTTTTTGCTGCTACTACCTGGGCGACTGTCCGATCTAGCTAAACTGCAAGTATGTCTGCTTCTTGACCTGTTTTAAACTGTTTAAAGTTGTTTTTGCACCTGCACTTTTAAAGTTTGCCCTGTTTGTTGCATTTACCTGTTGAGGCTACACACTCAAGTGTGCTAGCCTGTGTTACATATTTATTGCATTTTCCTGCTGTTTGTTGCAAAAAAAAAAAAAAATTATCCTTGTTTCCCGTCTTTCCTGACGTAGAGTAGTCCAAATACAGGCTTTGCTGTATTCTGGACTTTTGGAAAGTTCCTGTGTTGCCCATTTCCTTTCTTGGATAAAGGGAGGCTTCTTTGTTCACCAGTGGCAGTGGGGAGCTTAGAGCAGCCTATCTATCCCTGGAAGAGTGAGGAGTGTTCCCAGCACAAGAATCTGGTAGTCTATTGGCCGTTTTGGGCCAATTTCTAGCTTTTTCAAGTCCCCCCTGTATAAAACCTGCTTTAGCGCGGCTTTGCTCGATTTTGCGCATAGCGCAGCATTGGGCAATGCCGCTTAATTGGGTTTAAACCATTCTCGGCTCCACAAAGTCTGCTCTTCACTTTTTCCCTTAGAACTGATCTAGTTCTCATAATAAACACCCTGTTCCTACTCTAAAGCCTGGCACTTGCTCACTAAAGCAATTATATAAGTCAGCACTAAAAAATTAAAAGCACTACACCCTCACAAACTCCCCTTGAGTACCTTGTTCCCCAATGGCCCTTTTTCAATTATAAAAGAATTCCCAATACTATTCTAGCATGTCCAAAGGTCAGTTGTCAATCTCCTCTCCGGTCCAGCTGGTGAATCTGGGAATCTTGAGGTAGTGTTACAACTGCCTCATGTACACAGACAACCATCTCATCCCCCCAACAAATTCCAGCACATGTGAGAGATGCAACCATATATCCAAACTGGAGGCTAAGCTCTCTCAACTCAGTACTGGCGTAACCAGTCAGGAGGAGAAGGAAACCACACTCACTATAATTCCAGTCTCACATAGACCTACCACGACAGCAAACCAAACACATAAACACACAAAAACATACTCAGAGGCTCTAAATAAAAATCTGCCTAAGCAACAGAGACCTCCAAAGCAGACACCCAAGCAACCGCTACCCCAAAACAAAACACGTGCAACACATAGCTCACAAAGCCAGTGTGCCAAACAGTCACAGCCCTTAAGGCTAAACAACACACCTGATACACTTGTAATAGGTGACTCTATCGTCAGGCACACTGACGTCCCACTCACCAGGCTGAACAAGGAGAAGGTCACGGTGAGCTGCCTGTCAGGCGGTAGGATCCACCACATAACACAAGCACTCAGGTCACTCTAAGGCAAGTACAAATATGACTCAGTCATTGTCCATGCTGGTGTGAATGACCTGAGACGTACCTCCCTGGACTACATGAAAAGAGACATAGAGGAGCTCTCTGAGCATGTAGCCCAGGCCGGTATGACCCTGACCTTGAGTAGCATCTTACCCTCACCAAGAATGATGCCAAAATATGAAGACAAGATGATCAATTTCAACAATTGGCTTAAATATTGGTGTCATTCAAAGGGGATCCAATGCCTGTCAGCCTGGGATGACATGCTCAACAAGCCACGATGCTTTGCTAGGGACGGCTTGCACCTGTCACCCTGAGCTTTGGATATTGGCAAAGGCTCTTGCCACCCCATAGTGCCTTTTTTAGGCAAGGCTCAAAAGACAAACCCACCTCCATAGGTATCACAAGGGATAAGAAACTAAGAGTAATGCTACTCAATGCCAGAAGTCTAAACCTCAAGATGCACACACTCGAAACTCTCCTTAGCATGGAGAACATCGATATCTGTGCAGTAACAGAAACCTGGTTCAAGGCTGCCAAGAGCACCCCAGCACTACCAGGTTATACCTCATACCGTGTTTTTCGGCCCCAAAACTTGGACTGAACCACAAAAGGAGGGGGAGTATCAATATTCGTCAAAGATACCCACACCTCCAGGTTGGTGGCACAGCACGAAGCATCAGAGACTATCCATATGCAGCAAACAGTGGGTAAAACTGCCTTCCAGTTTATAGCCTGCTACAGACCACCCTCCCAAACCCAGAACCCCACTCAGCCTTCCTGAGAACACTGGAAAATATGAAGGTCTCTCCAAACACCATGATATTGGGCGACTTCAACTACCCAAACATAGACTGGGAGCATTACTCCAGCTCCAACACCCTAGCCCAAAGGTTCCTAGAATTTATAAACTCAAATGCTATGGAACAACTTGTTACCACTCCCACAAGAGGGGAAAACATACTGGACTTGATCATCACCAACATGGGGACTCTATGCTCCAGATCAGAAGTGTATCCCTCACTGGTAAGATCAGACCATAAACTAATATCACTAGATATTCACATCCTGACCCCAGCGCCTGCCCAGAAAACCACAGTGAAAAACTTCTCTAAAGCAAATTTCACACTCCTCAAAACTGAGGTGGAATCCTTCAAAGCCCCCGGGCCTGTGGAAAATACGGCCCAGACGGTAGAATCCTTTGTAAACGCATTCTATGAACACCTTCAGGAATGCATGGATCATGCAATCCCAAACAAAACCAAGACCCAATCTTCCAAAGGCAGGCGTCCTGTCTGGTTGGACCCCAGCCATAAACAAACTATACAATAGAAGGAGGACGCTACTACATGATAGAGCAAAATCCTCAAAAAGGGAAGGCATCTTTGATCAGTATTAGCAAAAAACTATGGGCACTCATAAAATCGTCTAAGGCCAGCTTCGAGAAAAAAATTGCACAGGACACTAAGGATAATCACAAGGCTTTCTTTAGTTATGTTAAGAACCTGGGTGGGAATTCCCAGATATGCTCAGAATTAGTCCAAAATGACAAAAAATACACTGAACCCACAGACATTGCCAACATCCTAGCTGACAGGTTCAGCGCAAACTTCTCCCCCCCTTCCCCACCTAAAGGGCAAATATCTATCCCAGAAGAGTGCTGCCCCCCTGACATCTCAGATGCTCAGGTAAGAGCCACCCTCTCCAAAGCAAAAAACAGCATCATTGGGACCAGACGGTGTCCCGGGCTGCATCCTATATGAACTCCAAGAAGAACTAAACCCAAACATAAAACTACTGTTCAATCTCAGCCTTACTACAGGATATGTACCCAAAGAGTGGCATACAGCAACAGTGGTCCTTCTCCACAAAGGTGGTGCCTCAACGGATCCTGGAAACTATCGCCCCATAAGCCTGACTAGCTTGGTCTGCAAAGCTATGGAAAGGATCATCATGGACCTCATAAATAAAGATATTGGGGACCTACAGACACTGGATCCTACCCAGTTCGGCTTTGTTAAGGGCAGATCCTGCCTCTTAAACCTGGTTGATTTCTTTGAAACAGTCACCAAGGCCATAGACGTGGGGAAGGTGGTCCACACAGCCTACCTGGACCTCGCAAAAGCCTTCGATACAATACCCCACTCGGGCATTATAGATAAGCTCACCAGCTTAAATATAAACCCCTATGTCACTAGATGGGTTGCAAACTGGCTCAAGGACAGAACCCACATGGTTAGAATTGCTGGAGCCATGTCAGACTCCAAACCAGTTACAAGTGGCGTCTGACAAGGCTCAGTCCTGGGACCTCTCTTGTTCGGTATATATTTCTCGGAGGTACAGGCCAACACAGAAGGACTGTGGCTGACCAAGTTCGCAGATGACTGCAAACTGGGCGCCATAATCGACTCTCCAGCCGACACAAGCATCCTCCAAAAGGGCCTCATAGAAACAGACAACTGATGCCAGAGACATGGCCTCAAGCTAAACGCCAAAAAGTGTATAGTCATCCCCTTCGGCAAAAACAAAGTGCCCACAAATTACCACATAGATGGTAATCCATTAAGTACGGAAGAAGTACTTAGGGACCTGGGGACCCAAGTTGATAGCAATCTCTCATTCGACAACCACGTGGCCAAAGTGGTTAGAAAATAATTTTATGTAGCCCACCTAATCATGAAGGGATTCACATCTAGATCAGGGGAGGTCATCGTGCCTCTTTACTCATCCCTCATCAGGCCCATAACTGAGTACAATGCCCCCTTTGGGATGTACCTTACCAGACACCTGCAGCAACTGGAAAGACCCCAAAAGTACCTCACCAAGAGGATCAAAGGGCTCAAACAGATGCCATATGCTGCCCGGTTAAAGAAATTCCAGCTCTACTCAGTGGCATACCGCCTGCTCAGAGGCGATCTGTGCCTGACGTATAAAGCCATGTCCAACCCGGAATTAATGGACATGCTGCACCTCAGAAAATCCAAATCCCATCGAGCTACGCACTCGAGAGACTTGAACCTCAGCACTGAAATAAATAGGACATGCTGGAGGGACAGATTCATAACCCAGAGGCTCCCTTCACTCTGGAATAAAATTCCAGTCCAGGTTAGTCAGAGTCCCTCATTGACTCTCTTCAAGAGGAATCTTGATGAGTGGATGGGAGATCGTAGATTTACTCCGGGTATCACTTCTGTGTCACTGTCAGACAGAGGCACAGTATACTAACCTCGAAAAAGGGCATAGCAAAATTCATTTAAAATGGGTGGCGAAAGACAAACACACTCTGGCTAGGCTTGTAAATGCCCTAGGGCAGATAGCCTAGTATGAACCTATGTTGAGGGATCTCAACTTTTTGATGATGCTAATAAGGGAGTTTTTCCAGTCTTGGAACTTCACCTTTTTCTGCTGTAGAGTTTATTAATGGAAGGGGACCACCAGATTGGCTTCCTTTTTTGTAGGAGAGCGCCTTGGTTCTGTTGGGTATGGCTAGCTGCATGCATTTATGTACATGTTCGTACAGGGCATTGGTGTATAATTTGGCAGTCATGCATATATTTTCCATTGACATGGGTGCTGTGAAGTTAGCCACCTCTGTTTTTAGGAGCTCAAAGTCAGTTTTGGAGAAGTTTTTCATGGTGGTTACCTTTGCGGGGGGGGGGGTGAGATGTGGATTTCCATGGTGATTAGTTTGTGGTCAGATCTAACCAGGGAGGAATTGACTATTTGTGTAGAGCAACGGTTGTCCTTGTTAGTAATAACCAGGTCAAGGATGTTGCTTCCTCTAGTGGGGGTAAAAATGAGCTGGTCTAGGGCATTGGAATTGATGAATTCCAGGAAGCATTGGGCCAGTGTATTCGTGCATGAGTAGTTTTCCCAGTTGATGGAGGTGTAGTTGAAGTCACCTAGTATGAGAGTGTTGGGTTGGACCGTATTAGTTTCCAGGGTGTTTAGGAACGTGGAGCGAGAGTCTTGGGACATGATTGGGGACCTATAGCAGGCTAAGGCCTGAATCACCATCTTACCCATGTAAGTTGCAGCCATACCTCTCAACCTCTTTGAGCAAGAAATTTGGACAAAGCCATAAATAAAAGTGGGACAAAGGCTCAAAAATAGGGACAATTTTTAAATATTGCTCTTACAAACTTGTAAAGTTGATAGAATAAAAGGTTTTGCATGAGCATGAATTTTCTGAAGGGTATGAAGTCTGAAACTCAAATGTCTGTCATTATTTTCTAACTTCAATCTTTAATGACTTGCCACAAATTTGCCCAAAAAACACAATTTTTTTGAAAAATGGACCAAAAATATGAGGAGAAAATCTGTACAGTTGAGAGGTATGGTTGTACCTGAAGTATCTCAGATGCGTTATGCTGGGCTACTTGTCTGGAGGTGTGCATATCCATTATGAATATGGAGACACCCCCGCCTTTTGAGCTTTGGTCCATGTTCTGGGGCCGAAAGGTGTGGAATGAGTTATAGCCTGGTAGCGCATGGGTGCTGCTGCTTTAAACCTGGTCTCTGTTACAGCACAAATATTGATGTTCTCCATTTTGAGTACTTCGAGCAAGTGCATCTTGAGATTTAGACTTTTGTTGTTGAGCAGCATGACCATCAGATTGCATTCTTTTATAGCTGTTACAGTGGTAATTTGGTCTTTGAAGCATTGTCTAAAAAAGGCACTATAGGGTTTGCATGAGCCTTAGGCAGTATTCGGAAACCCAGGGGTGACGGATGTAGGCCATCTCTGCCAAAGCATCGAGGTCAGTCGATGTCATCCTAAGCAGACAGATACTGGATCCCCTTAGAATGACACCAGAAACTTAGCCAATTGTTGAAGTCAGTCATTTTCTGCTTGTACTGCAGTATCATTCTGGGTGACATTAGGATGCTGTTCAGGGCTAGGGTCATACCTGCATGGGCCACATAATCAGATAGCTCCTTCCTGTCTCTCTTCATGTAGTCCAGGGAGGTGCATCTTAGGTCATTCACACCCACATGAACAGTGACAGAGTCATATGTGTACTTGTTGTGTAGTGACCTGAGTGTGTGTGTTGTGTGTCAGATTCTGGCACCTGATAGACAATCTGACTGTTACCTTCTCTTTATTCAACCTACTGAGAGGGACGAGTCACCTATGATTAGTGTATTGGGCAAGCTGTTTTGCCTTAGGGGCATAGGTTGAGGTGCACACTGTGTAGGGGAGCTGTGTGTCTTGTGGTTTGTGCTGTGTTGTGGTGGTTGAGTGCGTTCCTGCCTTGGAGAGCTCTGCTGTTTGGGTAGATTTCTATCAAGCCTCTGTGAAGGTGGGTGTGTGGTATGTATTTTTATGTGAGAGCTATGATGGTAGGTGTTCTGGAGGGCTGTGTGTTACATGTGGTGTGCTGCAGGTGTTGACCTTCTCCTCTTGACCAGCTATTTCGGTCTTGGCTTGAGAGTGCATGAAGGGTTAAAAAACTGTTTTGACAAGCCCCCCGTTTGTGTCTTTAAAGACAGACTGAACATTAAGAGATTAATGGAAAGACCCTTAAGAAACTGTAATACAAGTGTATTTAAAACTTTGAAATGTGGTCACTGTAATCAATGCCCCTATGTGGCGACAAACTACAGTGGCGAGTTTTGGAACAAAACTAGAAAATGGTTAGCCAAGGGTAGATTTTACTGTTTTACTTACAAAGTGGTCTGCCTGGTCAAGTGTTGTTCATGCCTGGTATTTTACATCAGAAAGACTAATAATGCCCTAAATAAGCAGATTTAGCAACACCTTTACAGGATTAACAAGAAGGATAACAAAACTGTTTTAGCGAGACATTATTTCACATGTAGTAACTTCAGTACGTTTACAGTCTGAATGTTATGGTGGTGGTGGTTACACCAGAAGATGATTTGGCAGCTATGGCTAGATGCCTCTAGTTCTCCTGGTTTTAACATAGCTATTTCCATCACCAGTGAACTAAAATACAGGGCAGCTAAACTGTAATTTTCCAGTGTTTTTTTCATCAGTTTTTATACTACTGTTTTTTTTTAAATGTGTCCTCTTTACAATTTGTGTTTCTTATTTATATGGAATACTTCAGTTTTGAGACCAGTTAATCCACCACACTTGTGTATTATATCTTCAATTTTATTGGTGGGTTTTTGCTACTTTTACAGTTGATTGTAACAGGTGTTGGGGGGTGTACCTGATGATGATTGCATTTTCAGTTTTATTATTGATTTTCTGCCATTACTGGAGTTGATTGGCACCTGTGCAGGGAGGTATTTGAAGATGCTTTTATGCTGCATCATTTAATTTCATGTTTTTCAATGTTATGGTTCTGAAGATGTCTACATTTTAGACTAAAGCGCTTAACCAACTTTTTAACAATAAAGTTTGTTTGGAGTTCAATACTACCTAGTCAATGGTCCTTTGTGAGATTTTCAGTACACTATTACGATTCATTGTGGTTCGTTTGCTCGGTTGTTTATTTTACTTTCTCTGTAGCTAAACAGAGATGTGAAGAAGGATCCTTATAAGCAAAGAACTGTGGGAAAAGGAGAGGAGTTAGGTGGCCTGGGAAAGTTTTAGGTGCCCAACTGTAATGCTGAACTTGAACGCTTAGAGGAAGCTGGATCTGATGCTGCCCATCTGTCATTTTCTTTTTCATTTCAGTACCATCCAGATTACCTAATTGTTGTATGTGCGTTTAACAGCATGCATATTGCTTTCAATACATTTGTCTTTGCTTTTCCACATCTTGGCAAAATGCCCTTAATTTGTATAGATTCTACAGTATGGATTAAATGACGACAGTATTTTCTGTTGTGCTTATAGCCATGCCAACTGAGAGTCATGAGTTAAATTGCTTATGGTTTTCCCTGACACATTTTATATTCTTACTTTTGCAATGCATCAACACTTTTTTCTCCTTATTGACATGTTGATTGATATTTTGTCATATACACATCCTTTTCTTAAGTTAACTTTCTTAATGGTGTACTAACAATTTTACTTTCTGTGATGCAGATCCATGAAGCAAAGCAATAAAGCTCTTACTGATCTACAAATGACCTATATTAAAGTAGCAGTATGGGTGGTAAAGGAACAGCAAGTAGAGGATGGGAGTGAGCAGCCAATGTTGTCTCACCCATCCTGAAGAAGGGAAGGCAATCTAAAGGTTTGCTGCAATATTCAGCATATGGGTAGGCCAGCTGTAGGCTGTGTGAGTGATGAACAGCTCAGGTGGGAGGTTGCACATGAATGAAGCACACATGCACCTCCCAGTGGCAGTGATTATGGAGCTGACAAGTCTGTTGTCAGGGAATGGAAGTTACGGTGCACTTCATGGCATGCAGCATGTCACTGTGCCAACATCCTTGATTTTTCTAACTGGTCCTGGTCTAGGTTTGGGTTGAGCCTGGGGAGAGCTAAGATGGGTCTAGTAGACTTGGTGAATGAAGAGAGGAGTTGGGGGGGCAGCTGGTGTTTAGTAGCAAAAGAGGAAAAGAAAATTTCACTTACTTAGCATATATCTATAGGTTTACATAAGGTTCTTTTAATAACCTGTCCTTTGACTGATCATATCTTATACTAAACATATTTTGTTTCATATTGGCGAGTCATGGGTCTCAACATATTTCAAGTGTTTGGCCCCATTCTTTTTTTTTTCTTTTAATTCTTTATAGGAACAGTCCAGCAGCTTTTCTACCTGCATTCATTTGGCCCATTTTCCATGAGGTGAGAGCCAGAAACCCCTTGGCTACCCTGAGACTCATTTGTATTTATTCCTGCCCAGGCATCCTAAGCAGGCCACTCATTCATCAATGGAAAGCATTAGGTGCATTTGAACCATTGGAGCAAACTACTCCTCAGTTAGCAATGCTCTGCTTCCCTTGTGTCAGGTCTCTAAGCTCCGCAGTGGCTGCCTGCTCTAGGGAGTATCTGCATGCCTCTTCAGCGGCATGCATATGAACATGGGCAGTGTGCTCATAGTCTCATGCTTGATGGGTGCAACAACCTAGTACTCTCACTACATGTCACCAAAGTGGCAAACCAGTGCTGCTTCCCTCCCCTGAATGGGTGTGCTGACAGCAACCACTTAACATGTACACGTGGCCTGCTCTGTAAGGTGCCAAGGCCAGTTTTCAAACGTGGGTCAGCTGGGCTATATTCAGGGCTTTCTTCCTGTATGCCATTGGAGTTATTGGATACTTTTGGTCATATTCTTTAACTCAGTAGGAAATGCATCAATAGCTTCTTCAGGATCCTGTGCAGTTGTATAGCACTTGTAAAGAACAAATGGAAAATAAATGGTAGTCTTTTCACGCTCACAGTAATTTCAGAATTTCTGTCTAAGTGGTACTATTTTATCATTCGCCTCTGAATGAAAATTGCCAAGGATTAAAATCCTTCAAATCTTTCCCAGTGAGGTATAGTTGTGCACTATACATTTATCTTTTCAGACTTCTCATCGGATCCATTTGTTTTGAGGATTAGAGTTTCTAGACCAAGAAATGTCATTTTATGCTAACTTTACATCCAGTGAAAGACTTCTTGGTGAACCATTTTCTAACTGATAATTAGATATATTTTTTTTCAGCCACACAAAGTACTCAAAGTCAGTATATTTCTTTAATGATATTGCCCTAGTTTTCACCATATGTACTGTCAGGCTTTATAATAAACATAGTTGAACTGAATGTGTGAATGTAGCCTCACTGCAGAGTGCATTCAGACTGTAATTGCTAGAATTTGTAGCACATGCCATGCAGATAAGTATACGTAACTCAATATTAAAGCTAATGTATCCCATGTTATAGATGTACTGTAGGTGTGCAGTGCACTAATGTGGTGGAGTTCATTTTGTATTCGTTATGTTTTTGCTGAAGGTCCATTTTTTGTTTATGCTACCTGATGCTTGGGTTGTGGCAGAGACTGACCTGTTATATATCTGTGAATGTGTACCATGTAGTAGAATCCATATGCTTATAAACTAACGTGGATTAATCTTTATCGCTACAGAACAAAATAACTGTATTTGAGCCACTTTCTGAAGTCTTCGTGGCCGTTGATTTTTCCAGAGACACTGATGAATATCTTGGGCAGTCACAGGGCTTACTTATTTATTTTTTGTCCATGGCATTAGTCCAACTAGGTGTGGCCACTTTTTCAGTGGAGACCCGAAGTAATAATCATACTGAATAGGGATAATTTGGCCTGAATAGGGGGAAAGCTCACCTACCCTTTGCAGTAAATACTGTGGTATTTTTTTTTTCATCTCTCTGAGGCGTCAGTTTAACCTCATAAAAAGGATATCACCTTCCTTGTACCTCAGTACAGGAAATTTAATCCAAGGACCCACTGTACGGGCACCAGTGCTGAGTGGGCTACCTGAGGAGCCTGTGATACTGGAAGGTATTACTGGTAGGGACATGCATTTTAAGCTGGCTAGGTGTTACTTGGAAGGGGTTTTACAAATAGCTAATGA